>NW_026894522.1:0-114379 GCF_032452875.1 Bos javanicus
TGCGGATTCCTGCCTGTCATCTGCTTGACAATTGTCAGCTGTGCTGCGTAATTCCTGCCTGCTCAGCTGTGATTATTTGCAACTGAGCAGCATGATTCCTCACAGCTGAGTTCCATGATTATTGCCTGCTGACTGATTCGTGCCTACTCAGCTCTTTGTTTATTGCCTCCAGAGGCACATGATCAGTGTATGATAGCAAACATGATCAGTGCATGATCAGTCACATGATCAGCGCCATTAAGTCACGTGATCACTACACGATAGTCATGTGATTAGTCCATGCTCAGTCACAGTGTCAGTGCATGATCAGCCACGTGATCAGTGCATGATCTGTCACATGATTAGTGTATGATCATCCACGTGACCAGTGCATGGGCAGTCATGTGATCAGTGCATGATAGGACGTGATCAGTGCATGATCAGTCTAGTGATCAGTGCATGATAGCCACGTGATCAGTGCATGATCAGTCACCTGATGGGTGTATGATCATTCACGTGACCTGTACATGGTAGCTACATGATCATTGCATGATCAGCCACGTGAGTAGTGCATGACAGCCACGTGATCACTGCATGATCAGTCACGTGATCAGTGCATGATCAGTCATGTGACCAGTACATGGTAGTTGCGTGATCATCGCATGATCAGCCACGTGAGTAGTGCATGACAGCCACGTGATCAGTGCATGATCAGTCAGGTGATACGTGTGTGATCAGCCACGTGATCAGTGCATGAGATCATCACGTGATCAGTGCAGGATGCCACGTGATCACTTCATGATTAGTCACGGGATCTGTACATGACCAGTCACGTGATACGTGTGTGATCAGCCACCGGATCAGTGCGTGATGAGCCACGTGATCAGTGCAGGATCAATTACATGATCAGTGCATGATCAGTCACGAGACCACTACATGGTTGCTACGTGATCGTTGCATGATCAGCCACGTGAGCAGAGCATGATAGCCACGTGATCAGTGCATTATCAGTCACGTGATCAGTACATGATCAGTCACGTGAACAGTGCATGATCATTGACGTGATCTGTGCATGATCAGTCACGTGACCAGTATATGGTAGCTTCGTGATCATTCCATGACGAACCACGTGAGCAGTGCATGATAGCCACGTGATGTGTGCATGATGAGTTTCGTGAGCAGAGTATGATCAGCCACGTGATCAGTGCATGAGTTCAGGTGATCAGTGCATGATATGTCACGTGACAGGTGTGTGATCAGCCACGTGAACAGTGCATGTTCAGCCACGTATTCAGTGCATGATAGCCACGTGATAAGTGCATTATCAGTTACGTGAGCAGTGTATGATCAGCCACGTGATCAGTGCATGGTCAGACACGTGAACAGTGTATGATCAGCCACGTGATCAGTGCATGATATCCAAGTGATCAGTGCATGATCAATCACGTGATCAGTGTATGATCAGCCACGTGAACAGTGCATGCTCAGTCACGTGATCTGGGCCTGCTGAGCTGCGTGATTACTGTCTGCTCATCTGCTTGACAATTGCCAGCTGAGCTGCACGATTCCTGCCTGTCATCTGCTTGACAATTGTCAGCTGTGCTGCGTAATTCCTGCCTGCTCAGCTGCTTGATTATTGCCAGCTGAGCAGCATGATTCCTCACAGCTGAGTTCCATGATTATTGCCTGCTGACTGATTCGTGCCTACTCAGCTCATTGTTTATTGCCTCCAGAGGCACATGATCAGTGTATGATAGCAAACATGATCAGTGCATGATCAGTCACATGATCAGCGCCATTAAGTCACGTGATCACTACACGATAGTCATGTGATCAGTCCATGCTCAGTCACAGTGTCAGTGCATGATCAGCCACGTGATCAGTGCATGATCTGTCACATGATTAGTGTATGATCATCCACGTGACCAGTGCATGGGCAGTCATGTGATCAGTGCATGATATAGACGTGATCAGTGCATGATCAGTCTAGTGATCAGTGCATGATAGCCACGTGATCAGTGCATGATCAGTCACCTGATGGGTGTATGATCATTCACGTGACCTGTACATGGTAGCTACATGATCATTGCATGATCAGCCACGTGAGTAGTGCATGACAGCCACGTGATCACTGCATGATCAGTCACGTGATCAGTGCATGATCAGTCATGTGACCAGTACATGGTAGTTGCGTGATCATCGCATGATCAGCCACGTGAGCAGTGCATGATAGCCACGTGATCAGTGCATGATCAGTCAGGTGATACGTGTGTGATCAGCCACGTGATCAGTGCATGATATCCACGTGATCAGTGCAGGATAGCCACGTGATCACTTCATGATTAGTCACGGGATCTGTACATGACCAGTCACGTGATACGTGTGTGATCAGCCACCGGATCAGTGCGTGATGAGCCACGTGATCAGTGCAGGATCAATTACATGATCAGTGCATGATCAGTCACGAGACCACTACATGGTTGCTACGTGATCGTTGCATGATCAGCCACGTGAGCAGAGCATGATAGCCACGTGATCAGTGCATTATCAGTCACGTGATCAGTACATGATCAGTCACGTGAACAGTGCATGATCATTTACGTGATCTGTGCATGATCAGTCACGTGACCAGTATATGGTAGCTTCGTGATCATTCCATGACGAACCACGTGAGCAGTGCATGATAGCCACGTGATGTGTGCATGATGAGTTTCGTGAGCAGAGTATGATCAGCCACGTGATCAGTGCATGAGTTCCAGGTGATCAGTGCATGATATGTCACGTGACAGGTGTGTGATCAGCCACGTGAACAGTGCATGTTCAGCCACGTATTCAGTGCATGATAGCCACGTGATAAGTGCATTATCAGTTACGTGAGCAGTGTATGATCAGCCACGTGATCAGTGCATGGTCAGACACGTGAACAGTGTATGATCAGCCACGTGATCAGTGCATGATATCCAAGTGATCAGTGCATGATCAATCACGTGATCAGTGTATGATCAGCCACGTGAACAGTGCATGCTCAGTCACGTGATCTGGGCCTGCTGAGCTGCGTGATTACTGTCTGCTCATCTGCTTGACAATTGCCAGCTGAGCTGCACGATTCCTGCCTGTCATCTGCTTGACAATTGTCAGCTGTGCTGCGTAATTCCTGCCTGCTCAGCTGCTTGATTATTGCCAGCTGAGCAGCATGATTCCTCACAGCTGAGTTCCATGATTATTGCCTGCTGACTGATTCGTGCCTACTCAGCTCTTTGTTTATTGCCTCCAGAGGCACATGATCAGTGTATGATAGCAAACATGATCAGTGCATGATCAGTCACATGATCAGCGCCATTAAGTCACGTGATCACTACACGATAGTCATGTGATCAGTCCATGCTCAGTCACAGTGTCAGTGCATGATCAGCCACGTGATCAGTGCATGATCTGTCACATGATTAGTGTATGATCATCCACGTGACCAGTGCATGGGCAGTCATGTGATCAGTGCATGATATAGACGTGATCAGTGCATGATCAGTCTAGTGATCAGTGCATGATAGCCACGTGATCAGTGCATGATCAGTCACCTGATGGGTGTATGATCATTCACGTGACCTGTACATGGTAGCTACATGATCATTGCATGATCAGCCACGTGAGTAGTGCATGACAGCCACGTGATCACTGCATGATCAGTCACGTGATCAGTGCATGATCAGTCATGTGACCAGTACATGGTAGTTGCGTGATCATCGCATGATCAGCCACGTGAGCAGTGCATGATAGCCACGTGATCAGTGCATGATCAGTCAGGTGATACGTGTGTGATCAGCCACGTGATCAGTGCATGATATCCACGTGATCAGTGCAGGATAGCCACGTGATCACTTCATGATTAGTCACGGGATCTGTACATGACCAGTCACGTGATACGTGTGTGATCAGCCACCGGATCAGTGCGTGATGAGCCACGTGATCAGTGCAGGATCAATTACATGATCAGTGCATGATCAGTCACGAGACCACTACATGGTTGCTACGTGATCGTTGCATGATCAGCCACGTGAGCAGAGCATGATAGCCACGTGATCAGTGCATTATCAGTCACGTGATCAGTACATGATCAGTCACGTGAACAGTGCATGATCATTTACGTGATCTGTGCATGATCAGTCACGTGACCAGTATATGGTAGCTTCGTGATCATTCCATGACGAACCACGTGAGCAGTGCATGATAGCCACGTGATGTGTGCATGATGAGTTTCGTGAGCAGAGTATGATCAGCCACGTGATCAGTGCATGAGTTCCAGGTGATCAGTGCATGATATGTCACGTGACAGGTGTGTGATCAGCCACGTGAACAGTGCATGTTCAGCCACGTATTCAGTGCATGATAGCCACGTGATAAGTGCATTATCAGTTACGTGAGCAGTGTATGATCAGCCACGTGATCAGTGCATGGTCAGACACGTGAACAGTGTATGATCAGCCACGTGATCAGTGCATGATATCCAAGTGATCAGTGCATGATCAATCACGTGATCAGTGTATGATCAGCCACGTGAACAGTGCATGCTCAGTCACGTGATCTGGGCCTGCTGAGCTGCGTGATTACTGTCTGCTCATCTGCTTGACAATTGCCAGCTGAGCTGCACGATTCCTGCCTGTCATCTGCTTGACAATTGTCAGCTGTGCTGCGTAATTCCTGCCTGCTCAGCTGCTTGATTATTGCCAGCTGAGCAGCATGATTCCTCACAGCTGAGTTCCATGATTATTGCCTGCTGACTGATTCGTGCCTACTCAGCTCTTTGTTTATTGCCTCCAGAGGCACATGATCAGTGTATGATAGCAAACATGATCAGTGCATGATCAGTCACATGATCAGCGCCATTAAGTCACGTGATCACTACACGATAGTCATGTGATCAGTCCATGCTCAGTCACAGTGTCAGTGCATGATCAGCCACGTGATCAGTGCATGATCTGTCACATGATTAGTGTATGATCATCCACGTGACCAGTGCATGGGCAGTCATGTGATCAGTGCATGATATAGACGTGATCAGTGCATGATCAGTCTAGTGATCAGTGCATGATAGCCACGTGATCAGTGCATGATCAGTCACCTGATGGGTGTATGATCATTCACGTGACCTGTACATGGTAGCTACATGATCATTGCATGATCAGCCACGTGAGTAGTGCATGACAGCCACGTGATCACTGCATGATCAGTCACGTGATCAGTGCATGATCAGTCATGTGACCAGTACATGGTAGTTGCGTGATCATCGCATGATCAGCCACGTGAGCAGTGCATGATAGCCACGTGATCAGTGCATGATCAGTCAGGTGATACGTGTGTGATCAGCCACGTGATCAGTGCATGATATCCACGTGATCAGTGCAGGATAGCCACGTGATCACTTCATGATTAGTCACGGGATCTGTACATGACCAGTCACGTGATACGTGTGTGATCAGCCACCGGATCAGTGCGTGATGAGCCACGTGATCAGTGCAGGATCAATTACATGATCAGTGCATGATCAGTCACGAGACCACTACATGGTTGCTACGTGATCGTTGCATGATCAGCCACGTGAGCAGAGCATGATAGCCACGTGATCAGTGCATTATCAGTCACGTGATCAGTACATGATCAGTCACGTGAACAGTGCATGATCATTTACGTGATCTGTGCATGATCAGTCACGTGACCAGTATATGGTAGCTTCGTGATCATTCCATGACGAACCACGTGAGCAGTGCATGATAGCCACGTGATGTGTGCATGATGAGTTTCGTGAGCAGAGTATGATCAGCCACGTGATCAGTGCATGAGTTCCAGGTGATCAGTGCATGATATGTCACGTGACAGGTGTGTGATCAGCCACGTGAACAGTGCATGTTCAGCCACGTATTCAGTGCATGATAGCCACGTGATAAGTGCATTATCAGTTACGTGAGCAGTGTATGATCAGCCACGTGATCAGTGCATGGTCAGACACGTGAACAGTGTATGATCAGCCACGTGATCAGTGCATGATATCCAAGTGATCAGTGCATGATCAATCACGTGATCAGTGTATGATCAGCCACGTGAACAGTGCATGCTCAGTCACGTGATCTGGGCCTGCTGAGCTGCGTGATTACTGTCTGCTCATCTGCTTGACAATTGCCAGCTGAGCTGCACGATTCCTGCCTGTCATCTGCTTGACAATTGTCAGCTGTGCTGCGTAATTCCTGCCTGCTCAGCTGCTTGATTATTGCCAGCTGAGCAGCATGATTCCTCACAGCTGAGTTCCATGATTATTGCCTGCTGACTGATTCGTGCCTACTCAGCTCTTTGTTTATTGCCTCCAGAGGCACATGATCAGTGTATGATAGCAAACATGATCAGTGCATGATCAGTCACATGATCAGCGCCATTAAGTCACGTGATCACTACACGATAGTCATGTGATCAGTCCATGCTCAGTCACAGTGTCAGTGCATGATCAGCCACGTGATCAGTGCATGATCTGTCACATGATTAGTGTATGATCATCCACGTGACCAGTGCATGGGCAGTCATGTGATCAGTGCATGATATAGACGTGATCAGTGCATGATCAGTCTAGTGATCAGTGCATGATAGCCACGTGATCAGTGCATGATCAGTCACCTGATGGGTGTATGATCATTCACGTGACCTGTACATGGTAGCTACATGATCATTGCATGATCAGCCACGTGAGTAGTGCATGACAGCCACGTGATCACTGCATGATCAGTCACGTGATCAGTGCATGATCAGTCATGTGACCAGTACATGGTAGTTGCGTGATCATCGCATGATCAGCCACGTGAGCAGTGCATGATAGCCACGTGATCAGTGCATGATCAGTCAGGTGATACGTGTGTGATCAGCCACGTGATCAGTGCATGATATCCACGTGATCAGTGCAGGATAGCCACGTGATCACTTCATGATTAGTCACGGGATCTGTACATGACCAGTCACGTGATACGTGTGTGATCAGCCACCGGATCAGTGCGTGATGAGCCACGTGATCAGTGCAGGATCAATTACATGATCAGTGCATGATCAGTCACGAGACCACTACATGGTTGCTACGTGATCGTTGCATGATCAGCCACGTGAGCAGAGCATGATAGCCACGTGATCAGTGCATTATCAGTCACGTGATCAGTACATGATCAGTCACGTGAACAGTGCATGATCATTTACGTGATCTGTGCATGATCAGTCACGTGACCAGTATATGGTAGCTTCGTGATCATTCCATGACGAACCACGTGAGCAGTGCATGATAGCCACGTGATGTGTGCATGATGAGTTTCGTGAGCAGAGTATGATCAGCCACGTGATCAGTGCATGAGTTCCAGGTGATCAGTGCATGATATGTCACGTGACAGGTGTGTGATCAGCCACGTGAACAGTGCATGTTCAGCCACGTATTCAGTGCATGATAGCCACGTGATAAGTGCATTATCAGTTACGTGAGCAGTGTATGATCAGCCACGTGATCAGTGCATGGTCAGACACGTGAACAGTGTATGATCAGCCACGTGATCAGTGCATGATATCCAAGTGATCAGTGCATGATCAATCACGTGATCAGTGTATGATCAGCCACGTGAACAGTGCATGCTCAGTCACGTGATCTGGGCCTGCTGAGCTGCGTGATTACTGTCTGCTCATCTGCTTGACAATTGCCAGCTGAGCTGCACGATTCCTGCCTGTCATCTGCTTGACAATTGTCAGCTGTGCTGCGTAATTCCTGCCTGCTCAGCTGCTTGATTATTGCCAGCTGAGCAGCATGATTCCTCACAGCTGAGTTCCATGATTATTGCCTGCTGACTGATTCGTGCCTACTCAGCTCTTTGTTTATTGCCTCCAGAGGCACATGATCAGTGTATGATAGCAAACATGATCAGTGCATGATCAGTCACATGATCAGCGCCATTAAGTCACGTGATCACTACACGATAGTCATGTGATCAGTCCATGCTCAGTCACAGTGTCAGTGCATGATCAGCCACGTGATCAGTGCATGATCTGTCACATGATTAGTGTATGATCATCCACGTGACCAGTGCATGGGCAGTCATGTGATCAGTGCATGATATAGACGTGATCAGTGCATGATCAGTCTAGTGATCAGTGCATGATAGCCACGTGATCAGTGCATGATCAGTCACCTGATGGGTGTATGATCATTCACGTGACCTGTACATGGTAGCTACATGATCATTGCATGATCAGCCACGTGAGTAGTGCATGACAGCCACGTGATCACTGCATGATCAGTCACGTGATCAGTGCATGATCAGTCATGTGACCAGTACATGGTAGTTGCGTGATCATCGCATGATCAGCCACGTGAGCAGTGCATGATAGCCACGTGATCAGTGCATGATCAGTCAGGTGATACGTGTGTGATCAGCCACGTGATCAGTGCATGATATCCACGTGATCAGTGCAGGATAGCCACGTGATCACTTCATGATTAGTCACGGGATCTGTACATGACCAGTCACGTGATACGTGTGTGATCAGCCACCGGATCAGTGCGTGATGAGCCACGTGATCAGTGCAGGATCAATTACATGATCAGTGCATGATCAGTCACGAGACCACTACATGGTTGCTACGTGATCGTTGCATGATCAGCCACGTGAGCAGAGCATGATAGCCACGTGATCAGTGCATTATCAGTCACGTGATCAGTACATGATCAGTCACGTGAACAGTGCATGATCATTTACGTGATCTGTGCATGATCAGTCACGTGACCAGTATATGGTAGCTTCGTGATCATTCCATGACGAACCACGTGAGCAGTGCATGATAGCCACGTGATGTGTGCATGATGAGTTTCGTGAGCAGAGTATGATCAGCCACGTGATCAGTGCATGAGTTCCAGGTGATCAGTGCATGATATGTCACGTGACAGGTGTGTGATCAGCCACGTGAACAGTGCATGTTCAGCCACGTATTCAGTGCATGATAGCCACGTGATAAGTGCATTATCAGTTACGTGAGCAGTGTATGATCAGCCACGTGATCAGTGCATGGTCAGACACGTGAACAGTGTATGATCAGCCACGTGATCAGTGCATGATATCCAAGTGATCAGTGCATGATCAATCACGTGATCAGTGTATGATCAGCCACGTGAACAGTGCATGCTCAGTCACGTGATCTGGGCCTGCTGAGCTGCGTGATTACTGTCTGCTCATCTGCTTGACAATTGCCAGCTGAGCTGCACGATTCCTGCCTGTCATCTGCTTGACAATTGTCAGCTGTGCTGCGTAATTCCTGCCTGCTCAGCTGCTTGATTATTGCCAGCTGAGCAGCATGATTCCTCACAGCTGAGTTCCATGATTATTGCCTGCTGACTGATTCGTGCCTACTCAGCTCTTTGTTTATTGCCTCCAGAGGCACATGATCAGTGTATGATAGCAAACATGATCAGTGCATGATCAGTCACATGATCAGCGCCATTAAGTCACGTGATCACTACACGATAGTCATGTGATCAGTCCATGCTCAGTCACAGTGTCAGTGCATGATCAGCCACGTGATCAGTGCATGATCTGTCACATGATTAGTGTATGATCATCCACGTGACCAGTGCATGGGCAGTCATGTGATCAGTGCATGATATAGACGTGATCAGTGCATGATCAGTCTAGTGATCAGTGCATGATAGCCACGTGATCAGTGCATGATCAGTCACCTGATGGGTGTATGATCATTCACGTGACCTGTACATGGTAGCTACATGATCATTGCATGATCAGCCACGTGAGTAGTGCATGACAGCCACGTGATCACTGCATGATCAGTCACGTGATCAGTGCATGATCAGTCATGTGACCAGTACATGGTAGTTGCGTGATCATCGCATGATCAGCCACGTGAGCAGTGCATGATAGCCACGTGATCAGTGCATGATCAGTCAGGTGATACGTGTGTGATCAGCCACGTGATCAGTGCATGATATCCACGTGATCAGTGCAGGATAGCCACGTGATCACTTCATGATTAGTCACGGGATCTGTACATGACCAGTCACGTGATACGTGTGTGATCAGCCACCGGATCAGTGCGTGATGAGCCACGTGATCAGTGCAGGATCAATTACATGATCAGTGCATGATCAGTCACGAGACCACTACATGGTTGCTACGTGATCGTTGCATGATCAGCCACGTGAGCAGAGCATGATAGCCACGTGATCAGTGCATTATCAGTCACGTGATCAGTACATGATCAGTCACGTGAACAGTGCATGATCATTTACGTGATCTGTGCATGATCAGTCACGTGACCAGTATATGGTAGCTTCGTGATCATTCCATGACGAACCACGTGAGCAGTGCATGATAGCCACGTGATGTGTGCATGATGAGTTTCGTGAGCAGAGTATGATCAGCCACGTGATCAGTGCATGAGTTCCAGGTGATCAGTGCATGATATGTCACGTGACAGGTGTGTGATCAGCCACGTGAACAGTGCATGTTCAGCCACGTATTCAGTGCATGATAGCCACGTGATAAGTGCATTATCAGTTACGTGAGCAGTGTATGATCAGCCACGTGATCAGTGCATGGTCAGACACGTGAACAGTGTATGATCAGCCACGTGATCAGTGCATGATATCCAAGTGATCAGTGCATGATCAATCACGTGATCAGTGTATGATCAGCCACGTGAACAGTGCATGCTCAGTCACGTGATCTGGGCCTGCTGAGCTGCGTGATTACTGTCTGCTCATCTGCTTGACAATTGCCAGCTGAGCTGCACGATTCCTGCCTGTCATCTGCTTGACAATTGTCAGCTGTGCTGCGTAATTCCTGCCTGCTCAGCTGCTTGATTATTGCCAGCTGAGCAGCATGATTCCTCACAGCTGAGTTCCATGATTATTGCCTGCTGACTGATTCGTGCCTACTCAGCTCTTTGTTTATTGCCTCCAGAGGCACATGATCAGTGTATGATAGCAAACATGATCAGTGCATGATCAGTCACATGATCAGCGCCATTAAGTCACGTGATCACTACACGATAGTCATGTGATCAGTCCATGCTCAGTCACAGTGTCAGTGCATGATCAGCCACGTGATCAGTGCATGATCTGTCACATGATTAGTGTATGATCATCCACGTGACCAGTGCATGGGCAGTCATGTGATCAGTGCATGATATAGACGTGATCAGTGCATGATCAGTCTAGTGATCAGTGCATGATAGCCACGTGATCAGTGCATGATCAGTCACCTGATGGGTGTATGATCATTCACGTGACCTGTACATGGTAGCTACATGATCATTGCATGATCAGCCACGTGAGTAGTGCATGACAGCCACGTGATCACTGCATGATCAGTCACGTGATCAGTGCATGATCAGTCATGTGACCAGTACATGGTAGTTGCGTGATCATCGCATGATCAGCCACGTGAGCAGTGCATGATAGCCACGTGATCAGTGCATGATCAGTCAGGTGATACGTGTGTGATCAGCCACGTGATCAGTGCATGATATCCACGTGATCAGTGCAGGATAGCCACGTGATCACTTCATGATTAGTCACGGGATCTGCATGACCAGTCACGTGATACGTGTGTGATCAGCCACCGGATCAGTGCGTGATGAGCCACGTGATCAGTGCAGGATCAATTACATGATCAGTGCATGATCAGTCACGAGACCACTACATGGTTGCTACGTGATCGTTGCATGATCAGCCACGTGAGCAGAGCATGATAGCCACGTGATCAGTGCATTATCAGTCACGTGATCAGTACATGATCAGTCACGTGAACAGTGCATGATCATTTACGTGATCTGTGCATGATCAGTCACGTGACCAGTATATGGTAGCTTCGTGATCATTCCATGACGAACCACGTGAGCAGTGCATGATAGCCACGTGATGTGTGCATGATGAGTTTCGTGAGCAGAGTATGATCAGCCACGTGATCAGTGCATGAGTTCCAGGTGATCAGTGCATGATATGTCACGTGACAGGTGTGTGATCAGCCACGTGAACAGTGCATGTTCAGCCACGTATTCAGTGCATGATAGCCACGTGATAAGTGCATTATCAGTTACGTGAGCAGTGTATGATCAGCCACGTGATCAGTGCATGGTCAGACACGTGAACAGTGTATGATCAGCCACGTGATCAGTGCATGATATCCAAGTGATCAGTGCATGATCAATCACGTGATCAGTGTATGATCAGCCACGTGAACAGTGCATGCTCAGTCACGTGATCTGGGCCTGCTGAGCTGCGTGATTACTGTCTGCTCATCTGCTTGACAATTGCCAGCTGAGCTGCACGATTCCTGCCTGTCATCTGCTTGACAATTGTCAGCTGTGCTGCGTAATTCCTGCCTGCTCAGCTGCTTGATTATTGCCAGCTGAGCAGCATGATTCCTCACAGCTGAGTTCCATGATTATTGCCTGCTGACTGATTCGTGCCTACTCAGCTCTTTGTTTATTGCCTCCAGAGGCACATGATCAGTGTATGATAGCAAACATGATCAGTGCATGATCAGTCACATGATCAGCGCCATTAAGTCACGTGATCACTACACGATAGTCATGTGATCAGTCCATGCTCAGTCACAGTGTCAGTGCATGATCAGCCACGTGATCAGTGCATGATCTGTCACATGATTAGTGTATGATCATCCACGTGACCAGTGCATGGGCAGTCATGTGATCAGTGCATGATATAGACGTGATCAGTGCATGATCAGTCTAGTGATCAGTGCATGATAGCCACGTGATCAGTGCATGATCAGTCACCTGATGGGTGTATGATCATTCACGTGACCTGTACATGGTAGCTACATGATCATTGCATGATCAGCCACGTGAGTAGTGCATGACAGCCACGTGATCACTGCATGATCAGTCACGTGATCAGTGCATGATCAGTCATGTGACCAGTACATGGTAGTTGCGTGATCATCGCATGATCAGCCACGTGAGCAGTGCATGATAGCCACGTGATCAGTGCATGATCAGTCAGGTGATACGTGTGTGATCAGCCACGTGATCAGTGCATGATATCCACGTGATCAGTGCAGGATAGCCACGTGATCACTTCATGATTAGTCACGGGATCTGTACATGACCAGTCACGTGATACGTGTGTGATCAGCCACCGGATCAGTGCGTGATGAGCCACGTGATCAGTGCAGGATCAATTACATGATCAGTGCATGATCAGTCACGAGACCACTACATGGTTGCTACGTGATCGTTGCATGATCAGCCACGTGAGCAGAGCATGATAGCCACGTGATCAGTGCATTATCAGTCACGTGATCAGTACATGATCAGTCACGTGAACAGTGCATGATCATTTACGTGATCTGTGCATGATCAGTCACGTGACCAGTATATGGTAGCTTCGTGATCATTCCATGACGAACCACGTGAGCAGTGCATGATAGCCACGTGATGTGTGCATGATGAGTTTCGTGAGCAGAGTATGATCAGCCACGTGATCAGTGCATGAGTTCCAGGTGATCAGTGCATGATATGTCACGTGACAGGTGTGTGATCAGCCACGTGAACAGTGCATGTTCAGCCACGTATTCAGTGCATGATAGCCACGTGATAAGTGCATTATCAGTTACGTGAGCAGTGTATGATCAGCCACGTGATCAGTGCATGGTCAGACACGTGAACAGTGTATGATCAGCCACGTGATCAGTGCATGATATCCAAGTGATCAGTGCATGATCAATCACGTGATCAGTGTATGATCAGCCACGTGAACAGTGCATGCTCAGTCACGTGATCTGGGCCTGCTGAGCTGCGTGATTACTGTCTGCTCATCTGCTTGACAATTGCCAGCTGAGCTGCACGATTCCTGCCTGTCATCTGCTTGACAATTGTCAGCTGTGCTGCGTAATTCCTGCCTGCTCAGCTGCTTGATTATTGCCAGCTGAGCAGCATGATTCCTCACAGCTGAGTTCCATGATTATTGCCTGCTGACTGATTCGTGCCTACTCAGCTCTTTGTTTATTGCCTCCAGAGGCACATGATCAGTGTATGATAGCAAACATGATCAGTGCATGATCAGTCACATGATCAGCGCCATTAAGTCACGTGATCACTACACGATAGTCATGTGATCAGTCCATGCTCAGTCACAGTGTCAGTGCATGATCAGCCACGTGATCAGTGCATGATCTGTCACATGATTAGTGTATGATCATCCACGTGACCAGTGCATGGGCAGTCATGTGATCAGTGCATGATATAGACGTGATCAGTGCATGATCAGTCTAGTGATCAGTGCATGATAGCCACGTGATCAGTGCATGATCAGTCACCTGATGGGTGTATGATCATTCACGTGACCTGTACATGGTAGCTACATGATCATTGCATGATCAGCCACGTGAGTAGTGCATGACAGCCACGTGATCACTGCATGATCAGTCACGTGATCAGTGCATGATCAGTCATGTGACCAGTACATGGTAGTTGCGTGATCATCGCATGATCAGCCACGTGAGCAGTGCATGATAGCCACGTGATCAGTGCATGATCAGTCAGGTGATACGTGTGTGATCAGCCACGTGATCAGTGCATGATATCCACGTGATCAGTGCAGGATAGCCACGTGATCACTTCATGATTAGTCACGGGATCTGTACATGACCAGTCACGTGATACGTGTGTGATCAGCCACCGGATCAGTGCGTGATGAGCCACGTGATCAGTGCAGGATCAATTACATGATCAGTGCATGATCAGTCACGAGACCACTACATGGTTGCTACGTGATCGTTGCATGATCAGCCACGTGAGCAGAGCATGATAGCCACGTGATCAGTGCATTATCAGTCACGTGATCAGTACATGATCAGTCACGTGAACAGTGCATGATCATTTACGTGATCTGTGCATGATCAGTCACGTGACCAGTATATGGTAGCTTCGTGATCATTCCATGACGAACCACGTGAGCAGTGCATGATAGCCACGTGATGTGTGCATGATGAGTTTCGTGAGCAGAGTATGATCAGCCACGTGATCAGTGCATGAGTTCCAGGTGATCAGTGCATGATATGTCACGTGACAGGTGTGTGATCAGCCACGTGAACAGTGCATGTTCAGCCACGTATTCAGTGCATGATAGCCACGTGATAAGTGCATTATCAGTTACGTGAGCAGTGTATGATCAGCCACGTGATCAGTGCATGGTCAGACACGTGAACAGTGTATGATCAGCCACGTGATCAGTGCATGATATCCAAGTGATCAGTGCATGATCAATCACGTGATCAGTGTATGATCAGCCACGTGAACAGTGCATGCTCAGTCACGTGATCTGGGCCTGCTGAGCTGCGTGATTACTGTCTGCTCATCTGCTTGACAATTGCCAGCTGAGCTGCACGATTCCTGCCTGTCATCTGCTTGACAATTGCCAGCTGTGCTGCGTAATTCCTGCCTGCTCAGCTGCTTGATTATTGCCAGCTGAGCAGCATGATTCCTCACAGCTGAGTTCCATGATTATTGCCTGCTGACTGATTCGTGCCTACTCAGCTCTTTGTTTATTGCCTCCAGAGGCACATGATCAGTGTATGATAGCAAACATGATCAGTGCATGATCAGTCACATGATCAGCGCCATTAAGTCACGTGATCACTACACGATAGTCATGTGATCAGTCCATGCTCAGTCACAGTGTCAGTGCATGATCAGCCACGTGATCAGTGCATGATCTGTCACATGATTAGTGTATGATCATCCACGTGACCAGTGCATGGGCAGTCATGTGATCAGTGCATGATATAGACGTGATCAGTGCATGATCAGTCTAGTGATCAGTGCATGATAGCCACGTGATCAGTGCATGATCAGTCACCTGATGGGTGTATGATCATTCACGTGACCTGTACATGGTAGCTACATGATCATTGCATGATCAGCCACGTGAGTAGTGCATGACAGCCACGTGATCACTGCATGATCAGTCACGTGATCAGTGCATGATCAGTCATGTGACCAGTACATGGTAGTTGCGTGATCATCGCATGATCAGCCACGTGAGCAGTGCATGATAGCCACGTGATCAGTGCATGATCAGTCAGGTGATACGTGTGTGATCAGCCACGTGATCAGTGCATGATATCCACGTGATCAGTGCAGGATAGCCACGTGATCACTTCATGATTAGTCACGGGATCTGTACATGACCAGTCACGTGATACGTGTGTGATCAGCCACCGGATCAGTGCGTGATGAGCCACGTGATCAGTGCAGGATCAATTACATGATCAGTGCATGATCAGTCACGAGACCACTACATGGTTGCTACGTGATCGTTGCATGATCAGCCACGTGAGCAGAGCATGATAGCCACGTGATCAGTGCATTATCAGTCACGTGATCAGTACATGATCAGTCACGTGAACAGTGCATGATCATTTACGTGATCTGTGCATGATCAGTCACGTGACCAGTATATGGTAGCTTCGTGATCATTCCATGACGAACCACGTGAGCAGTGCATGATAGCCACGTGATGTGTGCATGATGAGTTTCGTGAGCAGAGTATGATCAGCCACGTGATCAGTGCATGAGTTCCAGGTGATCAGTGCATGATATGTCACGTGACAGGTGTGTGATCAGCCACGTGAACAGTGCATGTTCAGCCACGTATTCAGTGCATGATAGCCACGTGATAAGTGCATTATCAGTTACGTGAGCAGTGTATGATCAGCCACGTGATCAGTGCATGGTCAGACACGTGAACAGTGTATGATCAGCCACGTGATCAGTGCATGATATCCAAGTGATCAGTGCATGATCAATCACGTGATCAGTGTATGATCAGCCACGTGAACAGTGCATGCTCAGTCACGTGATCTGGGCCTGCTGAGCTGCGTGATTACTGTCTGCTCATCTGCTTGACAATTGCCAGCTGAGCTGCACGATTCCTGCCTGTCATCTGCTTGACAATTGTCAGCTGTGCTGCGTAATTCCTGCCTGCTCAGCTGCTTGATTATTGCCAGCTGAGCAGCATGATTCCTCACAGCTGAGTTCCATGATTATTGCCTGCTGACTGATTCGTGCCTACTCAGCTCTTTGTTTATTGCCTCCAGAGGCACATGATCAGTGTATGATAGCAAACATGATCAGTGCATGATCAGTCACATGATCAGCGCCATTAAGTCACGTGATCACTACACGATAGTCATGTGATCAGTCCATGCTCAGTCACAGTGTCAGTGCATGATCAGCCACGTGATCAGTGCATGATCTGTCACATGATTAGTGTATGATCATCCACGTGACCAGTGCATGGGCAGTCATGTGATCAGTGCATGATATAGACGTGATCAGTGCATGATCAGTCTAGTGATCAGTGCATGATAGCCACGTGATCAGTGCATGATCAGTCACCTGATGGGTGTATGATCATTCACGTGACCTGTACATGGTAGCTACATGATCATTGCATGATCAGCCACGTGAGTAGTGCATGACAGCCACGTGATCACTGCATGATCAGTCACGTGATCAGTGCATGATCAGTCATGTGACCAGTACATGGTAGTTGCGTGATCATCGCATGATCAGCCACGTGAGCAGTGCATGATAGCCACGTGATCAGTGCATGATCAGTCAGGTGATACGTGTGTGATCAGCCACGTGATCAGTGCATGATATCCACGTGATCAGTGCAGGATAGCCACGTGATCACTTCATGATTAGTCACGGGATCTGTACATGACCAGTCACGTGATACGTGTGTGATCAGCCACCGGATCAGTGCGTGATGAGCCACGTGATCAGTGCAGGATCAATTACATGATCAGTGCATGATCAGTCACGAGACCACTACATGGTTGCTACGTGATCGTTGCATGATCAGCCACGTGAGCAGAGCATGATAGCCACGTGATCAGTGCATTATCAGTCACGTGATCAGTACATGATCAGTCACGTGAACAGTGCATGATCATTTACGTGATCTGTGCATGATCAGTCACGTGACCAGTATATGGTAGCTTCGTGATCATTCCATGACGAACCACGTGAGCAGTGCATGATAGCCACGTGATGTGTGCATGATGAGTTTCGTGAGCAGAGTATGATCAGCCACGTGATCAGTGCATGAGTTCCAGGTGATCAGTGCATGATATGTCACGTGACAGGTGTGTGATCAGCCACGTGAACAGTGCATGTTCAGCCACGTATTCAGTGCATGATAGCCACGTGATAAGTGCATTATCAGTTACGTGAGCAGTGTATGATCAGCCACGTGATCAGTGCATGGTCAGACACGTGAACAGTGTATGATCAGCCACGTGATCAGTGCATGATATCCAAGTGATCAGTGCATGATCAATCACGTGATCAGTGTATGATCAGCCACGTGAACAGTGCATGCTCAGTCACGTGATCTGGGCCTGCTGAGCTGCGTGATTACTGTCTGCTCATCTGCTTGACAATTGCCAGCTGAGCTGCACGATTCCTGCCTGTCATCTGCTTGACAATTGTCAGCTGTGCTGCGTAATTCCTGCCTGCTCAGCTGCTTGATTATTGCCAGCTGAGCAGCATGATTCCTCACAGCTGAGTTCCATGATTATTGCCTGCTGACTGATTCGTGCCTACTCAGCTCTTTGTTTATTGCCTCCAGAGGCACATGATCAGTGTATGATAGCAAACATGATCAGTGCATGATCAGTCACATGATCAGCGCCATTAAGTCACGTGATCACTACACGATAGTCATGTGATCAGTCCATGCTCAGTCACAGTGTCAGTGCATGATCAGCCACGTGATCAGTGCATGATCTGTCACATGATTAGTGTATGATCATCCACGTGACCAGTGCATGGGCAGTCATGTGATCAGTGCATGATATAGACGTGATCAGTGCATGATCAGTCTAGTGATCAGTGCATGATAGCCACGTGATCAGTGCATGATCAGTCACCTGATGGGTGTATGATCATTCACGTGACCTGTACATGGTAGCTACATGATCATTGCATGATCAGCCACGTGAGTAGTGCATGACAGCCACGTGATCACTGCATGATCAGTCACGTGATCAGTGCATGATCAGTCATGTGACCAGTACATGGTAGTTGCGTGATCATCGCATGATCAGCCACGTGAGCAGTGCATGATAGCCACGTGATCAGTGCATGATCAGTCAGGTGATACGTGTGTGATCAGCCACGTGATCAGTGCATGATATCCACGTGATCAGTGCAGGATAGCCACGTGATCACTTCATGATTAGTCACGGGATCTGTACATGACCAGTCACGTGATACGTGTGTGATCAGCCACCGGATCAGTGCGTGATGAGCCACGTGATCAGTGCAGGATCAATTACATGATCAGTGCATGATCAGTCACGAGACCACTACATGGTTGCTACGTGATCGTTGCATGATCAGCCACGTGAGCAGAGCATGATAGCCACGTGATCAGTGCATTATCAGTCACGTGATCAGTACATGATCAGTCACGTGAACAGTGCATGATCATTTACGTGATCTGTGCATGATCAGTCACGTGACCAGTATATGGTAGCTTCGTGATCATTCCATGACGAACCACGTGAGCAGTGCATGATAGCCACGTGATGTGTGCATGATGAGTTTCGTGAGCAGAGTATGATCAGCCACGTGATCAGTGCATGAGTTCCAGGTGATCAGTGCATGATATGTCACGTGACAGGTGTGTGATCAGCCACGTGAACAGTGCATGTTCAGCCACGTATTCAGTGCATGATAGCCACGTGATAAGTGCATTATCAGTTACGTGAGCAGTGTATGATCAGCCACGTGATCAGTGCATGGTCAGACACGTGAACAGTGTATGATCAGCCACGTGATCAGTGCATGATATCCAAGTGATCAGTGCATGATCAATCACGTGATCAGTGTATGATCAGCCACGTGAACAGTGCATGCTCAGTCACGTGATCTGGGCCTGCTGAGCTGCGTGATTACTGTCTGCTCATCTGCTTGACAATTGCCAGCTGAGCTGCACGATTCCTGCCTGTCATCTGCTTGACAATTGCCAGCTGTGCTGCGTAATTCCTGCCTGCTCAGCTGCTTGATTATTGCCAGCTGAGCAGCATGATTCCTCACAGCTGAGTTCCATGATTATTGCCTGCTGACTGATTCGTGCCTACTCAGCTCTTTGTTTATTGCCTCCAGAGGCACATGATCAGTGTATGATAGCAAACATGATCAGTGCATGATCAGTCACATGATCAGCGCCATTAAGTCACGTGATCACTACACGATAGTCATGTGATCAGTCCATGCTCAGTCACAGTGTCAGTGCATGATCAGCCACGTGATCAGTGCATGATCTGTCACATGATTAGTGTATGATCATCCACGTGACCAGTGCATGGGCAGTCATGTGATCAGTGCATGATATAGACGTGATCAGTGCATGATCAGTCTAGTGATCAGTGCATGATAGCCACGTGATCAGTGCATGATCAGTCACCTGATGGGTGTATGATCATTCACGTGACCTGTACATGGTAGCTACATGATCATTGCATGATCAGCCACGTGAGTAGTGCATGACAGCCACGTGATCACTGCATGATCAGTCACGTGATCAGTGCATGATCAGTCATGTGACCAGTACATGGTAGTTGCGTGATCATCGCATGATCAGCCACGTGAGCAGTGCATGATAGCCACGTGATCAGTGCATGATCAGTCAGGTGATACGTGTGTGATCAGCCACGTGATCAGTGCATGATATCCACGTGATCAGTGCAGGATAGCCACGTGATCACTTCATGATTAGTCACGGGATCTGTACATGACCAGTCACGTGATACGTGTGTGATCAGCCACCGGATCAGTGCGTGATGAGCCACGTGATCAGTGCAGGATCAATTACATGATCAGTGCATGATCAGTCACGAGACCACTACATGGTTGCTACGTGATCGTTGCATGATCAGCCACGTGAGCAGAGCATGATAGCCACGTGATCAGTGCATTATCAGTCACGTGATCAGTACATGATCAGTCACGTGAACAGTGCATGATCATTTACGTGATCTGTGCATGATCAGTCACGTGACCAGTATATGGTAGCTTCGTGATCATTCCATGACGAACCACGTGAGCAGTGCATGATAGCCACGTGATGTGTGCATGATGAGTTTCGTGAGCAGAGTATGATCAGCCACGTGATCAGTGCATGAGTTCCAGGTGATCAGTGCATGATATGTCACGTGACAGGTGTGTGATCAGCCACGTGAACAGTGCATGTTCAGCCACGTATTCAGTGCATGATAGCCACGTGATAAGTGCATTATCAGTTACGTGAGCAGTGTATGATCAGCCACGTGATCAGTGCATGGTCAGACACGTGAACAGTGTATGATCAGCCACGTGATCAGTGCATGATATCCAAGTGATCAGTGCATGATCAATCACGTGATCAGTGTATGATCAGCCACGTGAACAGTGCATGCTCAGTCACGTGATCTGGGCCTGCTGAGCTGCGTGATTACTGTCTGCTCATCTGCTTGACAATTGCCAGCTGAGCTGCACGATTCCTGCCTGTCATCTGCTTGACAATTGTCAGCTGTGCTGCGTAATTCCTGCCTGCTCAGCTGCTTGATTATTGCCAGCTGAGCAGCATGATTCCTCACAGCTGAGTTCCATGATTATTGCCTGCTGACTGATTCGTGCCTACTCAGCTCTTTGTTTATTGCCTCCAGAGGCACATGATCAGTGTATGATAGCAAACATGATCAGTGCATGATCAGTCACATGATCAGCGCCATTAAGTCACGTGATCACTACACGATAGTCATGTGATCAGTCCATGCTCAGTCACAGTGTCAGTGCATGATCAGCCACGTGATCAGTGCATGATCTGTCACATGATTAGTGTATGATCATCCACGTGACCTGTGCATGGGCAGTCATGTGATCAGTGCATGATATAGACGTGATCAGTGCATGATCAGTCTAGTGATCAGTGCAGGATAGCCACGTGATCAGTGCATGATCAGTCACCTGATGGGTGTATGATCATTCACGTGACCTGTACATGGTAGCTACATGATCATTGCATGATCAGCCACGTGAGTAGTGCATGACAGCCACGTGATCACTGCATGATCAGTCACGTGATCAGTGCATGATCAGTCATGTGACCAGTACATGGTAGTTGCGTGATCATCGCATGATCAGCCACGTGAGCAGTGCATGATAGCCACGTGATCAGTGCATGATCAGTCAGGTGATACGTGTGTGATCAGCCACGTGATCAGTGCATGATATCCACGTGATCAGTGCAGGATAGCCACGTGATCACTTCATGATTAGTCACGGGATCTGTACATGACCAGTCACGTGATACGTGTGTGATCAGCCACCGGATCAGTGCGTGATGAGCCACGTGATCAGTGCAGGATCAATTACATGATCAGTGCATGATCAGTCACGAGACCACTACATGGTTGCTACGTGATCGTTGCATGATCAGCCACGTGAGCAGAGCATGATAGCCACGTGATCAGTGCATTATCAGTCACGTGATCAGTACATGATCAGTCACGTGAACAGTGCATGATCATTTACGTGATCTGTGCATGATCAGTCACGTGACCAGTATATGGTAGCTTCGTGATCATTCCATGACGAACCACGTGAGCAGTGCATGATAGCCACGTGATGTGTGCATGATGAGTTTCGTGAGCAGAGTATGATCAGCCACGTGATCAGTGCATGAGTTCCAGGTGATCAGTGCATGATATGTCACGTGACAGGTGTGTGATCAGCCACGTGAACAGTGCATGTTCAGCCACGTATTCAGTGCATGATAGCCACGTGATAAGTGCATTATCAGTTACGTGAGCAGTGTATGATCAGCCACGTGATCAGTGCATGGTCAGACACGTGAACAGTGTATGATCAGCCACGTGATCAGTGCATGATATCCAAGTGATCAGTGCATGATCAATCACGTGATCAGTGTATGATCAGCCACGTGAACAGTGCATGCTCAGTCACGTGATCTGGGCCTGCTGAGCTGCGTGATTACTGTCTGCTCATCTGCTTGACAATTGCCAGCTGAGCTGCACGATTCCTGCCTGTCATCTGCTTGACAATTGTCAGCTGTGCTGCGTAATTCCTGCCTGCTCAGCTGCTTGATTATTGCCAGCTGAGCAGCATGATTCCTCACAGCTGAGTTCCATGATTATTGCCTGCTGACTGATTCGTGCCTACTCAGCTCTTTGTTTATTGCCTCCAGAGGCACATGATCAGTGTATGATAGCAAACATGATCAGTGCATGATCAGTCACATGATCAGCGCCATTAAGTCACGTGATCACTACACGATAGTCATGTGATCAGTCCATGCTCAGTCACAGTGTCAGTGCATGATCAGCCACGTGATCAGTGCATGATCTGTCACATGATTAGTGTATGATCATCCACGTGACCAGTGCATGGGCAGTCATGTGATCAGTGCATGATATAGACGTGATCAGTGCATGATCAGTCTAGTGATCAGTGCATGATAGCCACGTGATCAGTGCATGATCAGTCACCTGATGGGTGTATGATCATTCACGTGACCTGTACATGGTAGCTACATGATCATTGCATGATCAGCCACGTGAGTAGTGCATGACAGCCACGTGATCACTGCATGATCAGTCACGTGATCAGTGCATGATCAGTCATGTGACCAGTACATGGTAGTTGCGTGATCATCGCATGATCAGCCACGTGAGCAGTGCATGATAGCCACGTGATCAGTGCATGATCAGTCAGGTGATACGTGTGTGATCAGCCACGTGATCAGTGCATGATATCCACGTGATCAGTGCAGGATAGCCACGTGATCACTTCATGATTAGTCACGGGATCTGTACATGACCAGTCACGTGATACGTGTGTGATCAGCCACCGGATCAGTGCGTGATGAGCCACGTGATCAGTGCAGGATCAATTACATGATCAGTGCATGATCAGTCACGAGACCACTACATGGTTGCTACGTGATCGTTGCATGATCAGCCACGTGAGCAGAGCATGATAGCCACGTGATCAGTGCATTATCAGTCACGTGATCAGTACATGATCAGTCACGTGAACAGTGCATGATCATTTACGTGATCTGTGCATGATCAGTCACGTGACCAGTATATGGTAGCTTCGTGATCATTCCATGACGAACCACGTGAGCAGTGCATGATAGCCACGTGATGTGTGCATGATGAGTTTCGTGAGCAGAGTATGATCAGCCACGTGATCAGTGCATGAGTTCCAGGTGATCAGTGCATGATATGTCACGTGACAGGTGTGTGATCAGCCACGTGAACAGTGCATGTTCAGCCACGTATTCAGTGCATGATAGCCACGTGATAAGTGCATTATCAGTTACGTGAGCAGTGTATGATCAGCCACGTGATCAGTGCATGGTCAGACACGTGAACAGTGTATGATCAGCCACGTGATCAGTGCATGATATCCAAGTGATCAGTGCATGATCAATCACGTGATCAGTGTATGATCAGCCACGTGAACAGTGCATGCTCAGTCACGTGATCTGGGCCTGCTGAGCTGCGTGATTACTGTCTGCTCATCTGCTTGACAATTGCCAGCTGAGCTGCACGATTCCTGCCTGTCATCTGCTTGACAATTGTCAGCTGTGCTGCGTAATTCCTGCCTGCTCAGCTGCTTGATTATTGCCAGCTGAGCAGCATGATTCCTCACAGCTGAGTTCCATGATTATTGCCTGCTGACTGATTCGTGCCTACTCAGCTCTTTGTTTATTGCCTCCAGAGGCACATGATCAGTGTATGATAGCAAACATGATCAGTGCATGATCAGTCACATGATCAGCGCCATTAAGTCACGTGATCACTACACGATAGTCATGTGATCAGTCCATGCTCAGTCACAGTGTCAGTGCATGATCAGCCACGTGATCAGTGCATGATCTGTCACATGATTAGTGTATGATCATCCACGTGACCAGTGCATGGGCAGTCATGTGATCAGTGCATGATATAGACGTGATCAGTGCATGATCAGTCTAGTGATCAGTGCATGATAGCCACGTGATCAGTGCATGATCAGTCACCTGATGGGTGTATGATCATTCACGTGACCTGTACATGGTAGCTACATGATCATTGCATGATCAGCCACGTGAGTAGTGCATGACAGCCACGTGATCACTGCATGATCAGTCACGTGATCAGTGCATGATCAGTCATGTGACCAGTACATGGTAGTTGCGTGATCATCGCATGATCAGCCACGTGAGCAGTGCATGATAGCCACGTGATCAGTGCATGATCAGTCAGGTGATACGTGAGTGATCAGCCACGTGATCAGTGCATGATATCCACGTGATCAGTGCAGATAGCCACGTGATCACTTCATGATTAGTCACGGGATCTGTACATGACCAGTCACGTGATACGTGTGTGATCAGCCACCGGATCAGTGCGTGATGAGCCACGTGATCAGTGCAGGATCAATTACATGATCAGTGCATGATCAGTCACGTGACCACTACATGGTTGCTACGTGATCGTTGCATGATCAGCCACGTGAGCAGAGCATGATAGCCACGTGATCAGTGCATGATCAGTCACGTGATCAGTACATGATCAGTCACGTGAACAGTGCATGATCATTTACGTGATCTGTGCATGATCAGTCACGTGACCAGTATATGGTAGCTTCGTGATCATTCCATGACGAACCACGTGAGCAGTGCATGATAGCCACGTGATGTGTGCATGATGAGTTTCGTGAGCAGAGTATGATCAGCCACGTGATCAGTGCATGAGTTCCAGGTGATCAGTGCATGATATGTCACGTGACAGGTGTGTGATCAGCCACGTGAACAGTGCATGTTCAGCCACGTATTCAGTGCATGATAGCCACGTGATAAGTGCATTATCAGTTACGTGAGCAGTGTATGATCAGCCACGTGATCAGTGCATGGTCAGACACGTGAACAGTGTATGATCAGCCACGTGATCAGTGCATGATATCCAAGTGATCAGTGCATGATCAATCACGTGATCAGTGTATGATCAGCCACGTGAACAGTGCATGCTCAGTCACGTGATCTGGGCCTGCTGAGCTGCGTGATTACTGTCTGCTCATCTGCTTGACAATTGCCAGCTGAGCTGCACGATTCCTGCCTGTCATCTGCTTGACAATTGTCAGCTGTGCTGCGTAATTCCTGCCTGCTCAGCTGCTTGATTATTGCCAGCTGAGCAGCATGATTCCTCACAGCTGAGTTCCATGATTATTGCCTGCTGACTGATTCGTGCCTACTCAGCTCTTTGTTTATTGCCTCCAGAGGCACATGATCAGTGTATGATAGCAAACATGATCAGTGCATGATCAGTCACATGATCAGCGCCATTAAGTCACGTGATCACTACACGATAGTCATGTGATCAGTCCATGCTCAGTCACAGTGTCAGTGCATGATCAGCCACGTGATCAGTGCATGATCTGTCACATGATTAGTGTATGATCATCCACGTGACCAGTGCATGGGCAGTCATGTGATCAGTGCATGATATAGACGTGATCAGTGCATGATCAGTCTAGTGATCAGTGCATGATAGCCACGTGATCAGTGCATGATCAGTCACCTGATGGGTGTATGATCATTCACGTGACCTGTACATGGTAGCTACATGATCATTGCATGATCAGCCACGTGAGTAGTGCATGACAGCCACGTGATCACTGCATGATCAGTCACGTGATCAGTGCATGATCAGTCATGTGACCAGTACATGGTAGTTGCGTGATCATCGCATGATCAGCCACGTGAGCAGTGCATGATAGCCACGTGATCAGTGCATGATCAGTCAGGTGATACGTGTGTGATCAGCCACGTGATCAGTGCATGATATCCACGTGATCAGTGCAGGATAGCCACGTGATCACTTCATGATTAGTCACGGGATCTGTACATGACCAGTCACGTGATACGTGTGTGATCAGCCACCGGATCAGTGCGTGATGAGCCACGTGATCAGTGCAGGATCAATTACATGATCAGTGCATGATCAGTCACGAGACCACTACATGGTTGCTACGTGATCGTTGCATGATCAGCCACGTGAGCAGAGCATGATAGCCACGTGATCAGTGCATTATCAGTCACGTGATCAGTACATGATCAGTCACGTGAACAGTGCATGATCATTTACGTGATCTGTGCATGATCAGTCACGTGACCAGTATATGGTAGCTTCGTGATCATTCCATGACGAACCACGTGAGCAGTGCATGATAGCCACGTGATGTGTGCATGATGAGTTTCGTGAGCAGAGTATGATCAGCCACGTGATCAGTGCATGAGTTCCAGGTGATCAGTGCATGATATGTCACGTGACAGGTGTGTGATCAGCCACGTGAACAGTGCATGTTCAGCCACGTATTCAGTGCATGATAGCCACGTGATAAGTGCATTATCAGTTACGTGAGCAGTGTATGATCAGCCACGTGATCAGTGCATGGTCAGACACGTGAACAGTGTATGATCAGCCACGTGATCAGTGCATGATATCCAAGTGATCAGTGCATGATCAATCACGTGATCAGTGTATGATCAGCCACGTGAACAGTGCATGCTCAGTCACGCGATCTGGGCCTGCTGAGCTGCGTGATTACTGTCTGCTCATCTGCTTGACAATTGCCAGCTGAGCTGCACGATTCCTGCCTGTCATCTGCTTGACAATTGTCAGCTGTGCTGCGTAATTCCTGCCTGCTCAGCTGCTTGATTATTGCCAGCTGAGCAGCATGATTCCTCACAGCTGAGTTCCATGATTATTGCCTGCTGACTGATTCGTGCCTACTCAGCTCTTTGTTTATTGCCTCCAGAGGCACATGATCAGTGTATGATAGCAAACATGATCAGTGCATGATCAGTCACATGATCAGCGCCATTAAGTCACGTGATCACTACACGATAGTCATGTGATCAGTCCATGCTCAGTCACAGTGTCAGTGCATGATCAGCCACGTGATCAGTGCATGATCTGTCACATGATTAGTGTATGATCATCCACGTGACCAGTGCATGGGCAGTCATGTGATCAGTGCATGATATAGACGTGATCAGTGCATGATCAGTCTAGTGATCAGTGCATGATAGCCACGTGATCAGTGCATGATCAGTCACCTGATGGGTGTATGATCATTCACGTGACCTGTACATGGTAGCTACATGATCATTGCATGATCAGCCACGTGAGTAGTGCATGACAGCCACGTGATCACTGCATGATCAGTCACGTGATCAGTGCATGATCAGTCATGTGACCAGTACATGGTAGTTGCGTGATCATCGCATGATCAGCCACGTGAGCAGTGCATGATAGCCACGTGATCAGTGCATGATCAGTCAGGTGATACGTGTGTGATCAGCCACGTGATCAGTGCATGATATCCACGTGATCAGTGCAGGATAGCCACGTGATCACTTCATGATTAGTCACGGGATCTGTACATGACCAGTCACGTGATACGTGTGTGATCAGCCACCGGATCAGTGCGTGATGAGCCACGTGATCAGTGCAGGATCAATTACATGATCAGTGCATGATCAGTCACGAGACCACTACATGGTTGCTACGTGATCGTTGCATGATCAGCCACGTGAGCAGAGCATGATAGCCACGTGATCAGTGCATTATCAGTCACGTGATCAGTACATGATCAGTCACGTGAACAGTGCATGATCATTTACGTGATCTGTGCATGATCAGTCACGTGACCAGTATATGGTAGCCGTGATCATTCCATGACGAACCACGTGAGCAGTGCATGATAGCCACGTGATGTGTGCATGATGAGTTTCGTGAGCAGAGTATGATCAGCCACGTGATCAGTGCATGAGTTCCAGGTGATCAGTGCATGATATGTCACGTGACAGGTGTGTGATCAGCCACGTGAACAGTGCATGTTCAGCCACGTATTCAGTGCATGATAGCCACGTGATAAGTGCATTATCAGTTACGTGAGCAGTGTATGATCAGCCACGTGATCAGTGCATGGTCAGACACGTGAACAGTGTATGATCAGCCACGTGATCAGTGCATGATATCCAAGTGATCAGTGCATGATCAATCACGTGATCAGTGTATGATCAGCCACGTGAACAGTGCATGCTCAGTCACGTGATCTGGGCCTGCTGAGCTGCGTGATTACTGTCTGCTCATCTGCTTGACAATTGCCAGCTGAGCTGCACGATTCCTGCCTGTCATCTGCTTGACAATTGTCAGCTGTGCTGCGTAATTCCTGCCTGCTCAGCTGCTTGATTATTGCCAGCTGAGCAGCATGATTCCTCACAGCTGAGTTCCATGATTATTGCCTGCTGACTGATTCGTGCCTACTCAGCTCTTTGTTTATTGCCTCCAGAGGCACATGATCAGTGTATGATAGCAAACATGATCAGTGCATGATCAGTCACATGATCAGCGCCATTAAGTCACGTGATCACTACACGATAGTCATGTGATCAGTCCATGCTCAGTCACAGTGTCAGTGCATGATCAGCCACGTGATCAGTGCATGATCTGTCACATGATTAGTGTATGATCATCCACGTGACCAGTGCATGGGCAGTCATGTGATCAGTGCATGATATAGACGTGATCAGTGCATGATCAGTCTAGTGATCAGTGCAGGATAGCCACGTGATCAGTGCATGATCAGTCACCTGATGGGTGTATGATCATTCACGTGACCTGTACATGGTAGCTACATGATCATTGCATGATCAGCCACGTGAGTAGTGCATGACAGCCACGTGATCACTGCATGATCAGTCACGTGATCAGTGCATGATCAGTCATGTGACCAGTACATGGTAGTTGCGAGATCATCGCATGATCAGCCACGTGAGCAGTGCATGATAGCCACGTGATCAGTGCATGATCAGTCAGGTGATACGTGTGTGATCAGCCACGTGATCAGTGCATGATATCCACGTGATCAGTGCAGGATAGCCACGTGATCACTTCATGATTAGTCACGGGATCTGTACATGACCAGTCACGTGATACGTGTGTGATCAGCCACCGGATCAGTGCGTGATGAGCCACGTGATCAGTGCAGGATCAATTACATGATCAGTGCATGATCAGTCACGAGACCACTACATGGTTGCTACGTGATCGCTGCATGATCAGCCACGTGAGCAGAGCATGATAGCCACGTGATCAGTGCATTATCAGTCACGTGATCAGTACATGATCAGTCACGTGAACAGTGCATGATCATTTACGTGATCTGTGCATGATCAGTCACGTGACCAGTATATGGTAGCTTCGTGATCATTCCATGACGAACCACGTGAGCAGTGCATGATAGCCACGTGATGTGTGCATGATGAGTTTCGTGAGCAGAGTATGATCAGCCACGTGATCAGTGCATGAGTTCCAGGTGATCAGTGCATGATATGTCACGTGACAGGTGTGTGATCAGCCACGTGAACAGTGCATGTTCAGCCACGTATTCAGTGCATGATAGCCACGTGATAAGTGCATTATCAGTTACGTGAGCAGTGTATGATCAGCCACGTGATCAGTGCATGGTCAGACACGTGAACAGTGTATGATCAGCCACGTGATCAGTGCATGATATCCAAGTGATCAGTGCATGATCAATCACGTGATCAGTGCATGATCAGCCACGTGAACAGTGCATGCTCAGTCACGTGATCTGGGCCTGCTGAGCTGCGTGATTACTGTCTGCTCATCTGCTTGACAATTGCCAGCTGAGCTGCACGATTCCTGCCTGTCATCTGCTTGACAATTGTCAGCTGTGCTGCGTAATTCCTGCCTGCTCAGCTGCTTGATTATTGCCAGCTGAGCAGCATGATTCCTCACAGCTGAGTTCCATGATTATTGCCTGCTGACTGATTCGTGCCTACTCAGCTCTTTGTTTATTGCCTCCAGAGGCACATGATCAGTGTATGATAGCAAACATGATCAGTGCATGATCAGTCACATGATCAGCGCCATTAAGTCACGTGATCACTACACGATAGTCATGTGATCAGTCCATGCTCAGTCACAGTGTCAGTGCATGATCAGCCACGTGATCAGTGCATGATCTGTCACATGATTAGTGTATGATCATCCACGTGACCAGTGCATGGGCAGTCATGTGATCAGTGCATGATATAGACGTGATCAGTGCATGATCAGTCTAGTGATCAGTGCAGGATAGCCACGTGATCAGTGCATGATCAGTCACCTGATGGGTGTATGATCATTCACGTGACCTGTACATGGTAGCTACATGATCATTGCATGATCAGCCACGTGAGTAGTGCATGACAGCCACGTGATCACTGCATGATCAGTCACGTGATCAGTGCATGATCAGTCATGTGACCAGTACATGGTAGTTGTGTGATCATCGCATGATCAGCCACGTGAGCAGTGCATGATAGCCACGTGATCAGTGCATGATCAGTCAGGTGATACGTGTGTGATCAGCCACGTGATCAGTGCATGATATCCACGTGATCAGTGCAGGATAGCCACGTGATCACTTCATGATTAGTCACGGGATCTGTACATGACCAGTCACGTGATACGTGTGTGATCAGCCACCGGATCAGTGCGTGATGAGCCACGTGATCAGTGCAGGATCAATTACATGATCAGTGCATGATCAGTCACGAGACCACTACATGGTTGCTACGTGATCGCTGCATGATCAGCCACGTGAGCAGAGCATGATAGCCACGTGATCAGTGCATTATCAGTCACGTGATCAGTACATGATCAGTCACGTGAACAGTGCATGATCATTTACGTGATCTGTGCATGATCAGTCACGTGACCAGTATATGGTAGCTTCGTGATCATTCCATGACGATCCACGTGAGCAGTGCATGATAGCCACGTGATGTGTGCATGATGAGTTTCGTGAGCAGAGTATGATCAGCCACGTGATCAGTGCATGAGTTCCAGGTGATCAGTGCATGATATGTCACGTGACAGGTGTGTGATCAGCCACGTGAACAGTGCATGTTCAGCCACGTGATCAGTGCATGATAGCCACGTGATCAGTGCATGATCAGTTACGTGAGCAGTGCATGATCAGCCACGTGATCAGTGCATGGTCAGACACGTGAACAGTGTATGATCAGCCACGTGATCAGTGCATGATATCCAAGTGATCAGTGCATGATCAATCACGTGATCAGTGTATGATCAGCCACGTGAACAGTGCATGCTCAGTCACGTGATCTGGGCCTGCTGAGCTGCGTGATTACTGTCTGCTCATCTGCTTGACAATTGCCAGCTGAGCTGCACGATTCCTGCCTGTCATCTGCTTGACAATTGTCAGCTGTGCTGCGTATTTCCTGCCTGCTCAGCTGCTTGATTATTGCCAGCTGAGCAGCATGATTCCTCACAGCTGAGTTCCATGATTATTGCCTGCTGACTGATTCGTGCCTACTCAGCTCTTTGTTTATTGCCTCCAGAGGCACATGATCAGTGTATGATAGCAAACATGATCAGTGCATGATCAGTCACATGATCAGCGCCATTAAGTCACGTGATCACTACATGATAGTCATGTGATCAGTCCATGCTCAGTCACAGTGTCAGTGCATGATCAGCCACGTGATCAGTGCATGATCTGTCACATGATTAGTGTATGATCATCCACGTGACCTGTGCATGGGCAGTCATGTGATCAGTGCATGATATAGACGTGATCAGTGCATGATCAGTCTAGTGATCAGTGCATGATATCCACGTGATCAGTGCATGATCAGTCACCTGATGGGTGTATGATCATTCACGTGACCTGTACATGGTAGCTACATGATCATTGCATGATCAGCCACGTGAGTGCATGACAGCCACGTGATCACTGCATGATCAGTCACGTGATCAGTGCATGATCAGTCATGTGACCAGTACATGGTAGTTGCGTGATCATCGCATGATCAGCCACGTGAGCAGTGCATGATAGCCACGTGATCAGTGCATGATCAGTCAGGTGATCGTGTGTGATCAGCCACGTGATCAGTGCATGATATCCACGTGATCAGTGCATGATAGCCACGTGATCAGTTCATGATTAGTCACGGGATCTGTGCATGACCAGTCACGTGATACGTGTGTGATCAGCCACGGGATCAGTGCGTGATGAGCCACGTGATCAGTGCAGGATCAATTACATGATCAGTGCATGATCAGTCACGAGACCACTACATGGTTGCTACGTGATCGTTGCATGATCAGCCACGTGAGCAGAGCATGATAGCCACGTGATCAGTGCATGATCAGTCACGTGATCAGTACATGATCAGTCACGTGAACAGTGCATGATCATTTACGTGATCTGTGCATGATCAGTCACGTGACCAGTATATGGTAGCCGTGATCATTCCATGACGAACCACGTGAGCAGTGCATGATAGCCACGTGATGTGTGCATGATCAGTTTCGTGAGCAGAGTATGATCAGCCACGTGATCAGTGCATGAGTTCCACGTGATCAGTGCATGATATGTCACGTGACAGGTGTGTGATCAGCCACGTGAACAGTGCATGTTCAGCCACGTGATCAGTGCATGATAGCCACGTGATCAGTGCATGATCAGTTACGTGAGCAGTGTATGATCAGCCACGTGATCTGTGCATGGTCAGACACGTGAACAGTGTATGATCAGCCACGTGATCAGTGCATGATATCCAAGTGATCAGTGCATGATCAATCACGTGATCAGTGTATGATCAGCCACGTGAACAGTGCATGCTCAGTCACGTGATCTGGGCCTGCTGAGCTGCGTGATTACTGTCTGCTCATCTGCTTGACAATTGCCAGCTGAGCTGCACGATTCCTGCCTGTCATCTGCTTGACAATTGCCAGCTGTGCTGCGTAATTCCTGCCTGCTCAGCTGCTTGATTATTGCCAGCTGAGCAGCATGATTCCTCACAGCTGAGTTCCATGATTATTGCCTGCTGACTGATTCGTGCCTACTCAGCTCTTTGTTTATTGCCTCCAGAGGCACATGATCAGTGTATGATAGCAAACATGATCAGTGCATGATCAGTCACATGATCAGCGCCATTAAGTCACGTGATCACTACATGATAGTCATGTGATCAGTCCATGCTCAGTCACAGTGTCAGTGCATGATCAGCCACGTGATCAGTGCATGATCTGTCACATGATTAGTGTATGATCATCCACGTGATCAGTGCATGGGCAGTCATGTGATCAGTGCATGATATAGACGTGATCAGTGCATGATCAGTCTAGTGATCAGTGCATGATAGCCACGTGATCAGTGCATGATCAGTCACCTGATGGGTGTATGATCATTCACGTGACCTGTACATGGTAGCTACATGATCATTGCATGATCAGCCACGTGAGTAGTGCATGATAGCCACGTGATCACTGCATGATCAGTCACGTGATCAGTGCATGATCAGTCATGTGACCAGTACATGGTAGTTGCGTGATCATGCATGATCAGCCACGTGAGCAGTGCATGATAGCCACGTGATCAGTGCATGATCAGTCAGGTGATCGTGTGTGATCAGCCACGTGATCAGTGCATGATATCCACGTGATCAGTGCATGATAGCCACGTGATCAGTTCATGATTAGTCACGGATCTGTGCATGACCAGTCACGTGATCGTGTGTGATCAGCCACGGATCAGTGCATGATGAGCCACGTGATCAGTGCATGATCAATTACATGATCAGTGCATGATCAGTCACGTGACCAGTACATGGTTGCTACGTGATCGTTGCATGATCAGCCACGTGAGCAGTGCATGATAGCCACGTGATCAGTGCATGATCAGTCACGTGATCAGTACATGATCAGTCACGTGAACAGTGCATGATCATTTACGTGATCTGTGCATGATCAGTCACGTGACCAGTATATGGTAGCCGTGATCATTCCATGACGAACCACGTGAGCAGTGCATGATAGCCACGTGATGTGTGCATGATGAGTTACGTGAGCAGAGTATGATCAGCCACGTGATCAGTGCATGAGTTCCACGTGATCAGTGCATGATATGTCACGTGACAGGTGTGTGATCAGCCACGTGAACAGTGCATGTTCAGCCACGTGATCAGTGCATGATAGCCACGTGATCAGTGCATGATCAGTTACGTGAGCAGTGTATGATCAGCCACGTGATCAGTGCATGGTCAGACACGTGAACAGTGTATGATCAGCCACGTGATCAGTGCATGATATCCAAGTGATCAGTGCATGATCAATCACGTGATCAGTGTATGATCAGCCACGTGAACAGTGCATGCTCAGTCACGTGATCTGGGCCTGCTGAGCTGCGTGATTACTGTCTGCTCATCTGCTTGACAATTGCCAGCTGAGCTGCACGATTCCTGCCTGTCATCTGCTTGACAATTGCCAGCTGTGCTGCGTAATTCCTGCCTGCTCAGCTGCTTGATTATTGCCAGCTGAGCAGCATGATTCCTCACAGCTGAGTTCCATGATTATTGCCTGCTGACTGATTCGTGCCTACTCAGCTCTTTGTTTATTGCCTCCAGAGGCACATGATCAGTGTATGATAGCAAACATGATCAGTGCATGATCAGTCACATGATCAGCGCCATTAAGTCACGTGATCACTACATGATAGTCATGTGATCAGTCCATGCTCAGTCACAGTGTCAGTGCATGATCAGCCACGTGATCAGTGCATGATCTGTCACATGATTAGTGTATGATCATCCACGTGATCAGTGCATGGGCAGTCATGTGATCAGTGCATGATATAGACGTGATCAGTGCATGATCAGTCTAGTGATCAGTGCATGATAGCCACGTGATCAGTGCATGATCAGTCACCTGATGGGTGTATGATCATTCACGTGACCTGTACATGGTAGCTACATGATCATTGCATGATCAGCCACGTGAGTAGTGCATGACAGCCACGTGATCAGTGCATGATCAGTCACGTGATCAGTGCATGATCAGTCATGTGACCAGTACATGGTAGTTGCGTGATCATGCATGATCAGCCACGTGAGCAGTGCATGATAGCCACGTGATCAGTGCATGATCAGTCACGTGATCGTGTGTGATCAGCCACGTGATCAGTGCATGATATCCACGTGATCAGTGCATGATAGCCACGTGATCAGTGCATGATTAGTCACGTGATCAGTGCATGATCAGTCACGTGATCGTGTGTGATCAGCCACGGATCAGTGCATGATGAGCCACGTGATCAGTGCATGATCAATTACGTGATCAGTGCATGATCAGTCACGTGACCAGTACATGGTTGCTACGTGATCGTTGCATGATCAGCCACGTGAGCAGAGCATGATAGCCACGTGATCAGTGCATGATCAGTCACGTGATCAGTACATGATCAGTCACGTGAACAGTGCATGATCATTTACGTGATCTGTGCATGATCAGTCACGTGACCAGTATATGGTAGCCGTGATCATTCCATGACGAGCCACGTGAGCAGTGCATGATAGCCACGTGATGTGTGCATGATGAGTTACGTGAGCAGAGTATGATCAGCCACGTGATCAGTGCATGAGTTCCAGGTGATCAGTGCATGATATGTCACGTGACAGGTGTGTGATCAGCCACGTGAACAGTGCATGTTCAGCCACGTGATCAGTGCATGATAGCCACGTGATCAGTGCATGATCAGTTACGTGAGCAGTGTATGATCAGCCACGTGATCAGTGCATGGTCAGACACGTGAACAGTGTATGATCAGCCACGTGATCAGTGCATGATATCCAAGTGATCAGTGCATGATCAATCACGTGATCAGTGTATGATCAGCCACGTGAACAGTGCATGCTCAGTCACGTGATCTGGGCCTGCTGAGCTGCGTGATTACTGTCTGCTCATCTGCTTGACAATTGCCAGCTGAGCTGCACGATTCCTGCCTGTCATCTGCTTGACAATTGCCAGCTGTGCTGCGTAATTCCTGCCTGCTCAGCTGCTTGATTATTGCCAGCTGAGCAGCATGATTCCTCACAGCTGAGTTCCATGATTATTGCCTGCTGACTGATTCGTGCCTACTCAGCTCTTTGTTTATTGCCTCCAGAGGCACATGATCAGTGTATGATAGCAAACATGATCAGTGCATGATCAGTCACATGATCAGCGCCATTAAGTCACGTGATCACTACATGATAGTCATGTGATCAGTCCATGCTCAGTCACAGTGTCAGTGCATGATCAGCCACGTGATCAGTGCATGATCTGTCACATGATTAGTGTATGATCATCCACGTGACCAGTGCATGGGCAGTCATGTGATCAGTGCATGATATAGACGTGATCAGTGCATGATCAGTCTAGTGATCAGTGCATGATAGCCACGTGATCAGTGCATGATCAGTCACCTGATGGGTGTATGATCATTCACGTGACCTGTACATGGTAGCTACATGATCATTGCATGATCAGCCACGTGAGTAGTGCATGACAGCCACGTGATCACTGCATGATCAGTCACGTGATCAGTGCATGATCAGTCATGTGACCAGTACATGGTAGTTGCGTGATCATCGCATGATCAGCCACGTGAGCAGTGCATGATAGCCACGTGATCAGTGCATTATCAGTCACGTGATCGTGTGTGATCAGCCACGTGATCAGTGCATGATATCCACGTGATCAGTGCATGATAGCCACGTGATCAGTGCATGATTAGTCACGTGATCTGTGCATGATCAGTCACGTGATACGTGTGTGATCAGCCACGTGATAAGTGCATGATGAGCCACGTGATCAGTGCATGATCATTCACTTGATCAGTGCATGATCAGTCACGTGACCAGTACATGGTTGCTACGTGATCGTTGCATGATCAGCCACGTGAGCAGAGCATGATAGCCACGTGATCAGTGCATGATCAGTCACGTGATCAGTACATGATCAGTCACGTGAACAGTGCATGATCATTCGTGATGTGCATGATCAGTCACGTGACCAGTATATGGTAGCTTCGTGATCATTCCATGACGAACCACGTGAGCAGTGCATGATAGCCACGTGATGTGCATGATGTTTCGTGAGCAGAGTATGATCAGCCACGTGATCAGTGCATGAGTTCCACGTGATCAGTGCATGATATGTCACGTGACAGGTGTGTGATCAGCCACGTGAACAGTGCATGTTCAGCCACGTGATCAGTGCATGATAGCCACGTGATGAGTGCATTATCAGTTACGTGAGCAGTGTATGATCAGCCACGTGATCAGTGCATGGTCAGACACGTGAACAGTGTATGATCAGCCACGTGATCAGTGCATGATATCCAAGTGATCAGTGCATGATCAATCACGTGATCAGTGTATGATCAGCCACGTGAACAGTGCATGCTCAGTCACGTGATCTGGGCCTGCTGAGCTGCGTGATTACTGTCTGCTCATCTGCTTGACAATTGCCAGCTGAGCTGCACGATTCCTGCCTGTCATCTGCTTGACAATTGCCAGCTGTGCTGCGTAATTCCTGCCTGCTCAGCTGCTTGATTATTGCCAGCTGAGCAGCATGATTCCTCACAGCTGAGTTCCATGATTATTGCCTGCTGACTGATTCGTGCCTACTCAGCTCTTTGTTTATTGCCTCCAGAGGCACATGATCAGTGTATGATAGCAAACATGATCAGTGCATGATCAGTCACATGATCAGCGCCATTAAGTCACGTGATCACTACACGATAGTCATGTGATCAGTCCATGCTCAGTCACAGTGTCAGTGCATGATCAGCCACGTGATCAGTGCATGATCTGTCACATGATTAGTGTATGATCATCCACGTGACCAGTGCATGGGCAGTCATGTGATCAGTGCATGATATAGACGTGATCAGTGCATGATCAGTCTAGTGATCAGTGCATGATAGCCACGTGATCAGTGCATGATCAGTCACCTGATGGGTGTATGATCATTCACGTGACCTGTACATGGTAGCTACATGATCATTGCATGATCAGCCACGTGAGTAGTGCATGACAGCCACGTGATCACTGCATGATCAGTCACGTGATCAGTGCATGATCAGTCATGTGAACAGTACATGGTAGTTGCGTGATCATGCATGATCAGCCACGTGAGCAGTGCATGATAGCCACGTGATCAGTGCATGATCAGTCACGTGATCGTGTGTGATCAGCCACGTGATCAGTGCATGATATCCACGTGATCAGTGCATGATAGCCACGTGATCAGTGCATGATCAGTCACGTGATCAGTGCATGATCAGTCACGTGATACGTGTGTGATCAGCCACGTGATCAGTGCATGATGAGCCACGTGATCAGTGCATGATCAATTACATGATCAGTGCATGATCAGTCACGTGACCAGTACATGGTTGCTACGTGATCTTTGCATGATCAGCCACGTGAGCAGTGCATGATAGCCACGTGATCAGTGCATGATCAGTCACGTGATCAGTACATGATCAGTCACGTGAACAGTGCATGATCATTTACGTGATCTGTGCATGATCAGTCACGTGACCAGTATATGGTAGCTTCGTGATCATTCCATGACGCCACGTGAGCAGTGCATGATAGCCACGTGATGTGTGCATGATGAGTTACGTGAGCAGAGTATGATCAGCCACGTGATCAGTGCATGAGTTCCACGTGATCAGTGCATGATATGTCACGTGACAGGTGTGTGATCAGCCACGTGAACAGTGCATGTTCAGCCACGTGATCAGTGCATGATAGCCACGTGATAAGTGCATTATCAGTTACGTGAGCAGTGTATGATCAGCCACGTGATCAGTGCATGGTCAGACACGTGAACAGTGTATGATCAGCCACGTGATCAGTGCATGATATCCAAGTGATCAGTGCATGATCAATCACGTGATCAGTGTATGATCAGCCACGTGAACAGTGCATGCTCAGTCACGTGATCTGGGCCTGCTGAGCTGCGTGATTACTGTCTGCTCATCTGCTTGACAATTGCCAGCTGAGCTGCACGATTCCTGCCTGTCATCTGCTTGACAATTGCCAGCTGTGCTGCGTAATTCCTGCCTGCTCAGCTGCTTGATTATTGCCAGCTGAGCAGCATGATTCCTCACAGCTGAGTTCCATGATTATTGCCTGCTGACTGATTCGTGCCTACTCAGCTCTTTGTTTATTGCCTCCAGAGGCACATGATCAGTGTATGATAGCAAACATGATCAGTGCATGATCAGTCACATGATCAGCGACATTAAGTCACGTGATCACTACACGATAGTCATGTGATCAGTCCATGCTCAGTCACGTGTTCAGTGCATGATCAGCCACGTGATCAGTGCATGATCTGTCACATGATTAGTGTATGATCATCCACGTGATCAGTGCATGGGCAGTCATGTGATCAGTGCATGATATAGACGTGATCAGTGCATGATCAGTCTAGTGATCAGTGCATGATAGCCACGTGATCAGTGCATGATCAGTCACCTGATGGGTGTATGATCATTCACGTGACCTGTACATGGTAGCTACATGATCATTGCATGATCAGCCACGTGAGTAGTGCATGACAGCCACGTGATCACTGCATGATCAGTCACGTGATCAGTGCATGATCAGTCATGTGACCAGTACATGGTAGTTGCGTGATCATGCATGATCAGCCACGTGATCAGTGCATGATAGCCACGTGATCAGTGCATGATCAGTCACGTGATCGTGTGTGATCAGCCACGTGATCAGTGCATGATATCCACGTGATCAGTGCATGATAGCCACGTGATCAGTGCATGATCAGTCACGTGATCAGTGCATGATCAGTCACGTGATACGTGTGTGATCAGCCACGGATCAGTGCGTGATGAGCCACGTGATCAGTGCATGATCAATTACATGATCAGTGCATGATCAGTCACGTGACCAGTACATGGTTGCTACGTGATCGTTGCATGATCAGCCACGTGAGCAGAGCATGATAGCCACGTGATCAGTGCATGATCAGTCACGTGATCAGTACATGATCAGTCACGTGAACAGTGCATGATCATTTACGTGATCAGTGCATGATCAGTCACGTGACCAGTATATGGTAGCCGTGATCATTCCATGACGAACCACGTGAGCAGTGCATGATAGCCACGTGATGTGTGCATGATGAGTTACGTGAGCAGTATGATCAGCCACGTGATCAGTGCATGAGTTCCACGTGATCAGTGCATGATATGTCACGTGACAGGTGTGTGATCAGCCACGTGAACAGTGCATGTTCAGCCACGTGATCAGTGCATGATAGCCACGTGATAAGTGCATTATCAGTTACGTGAGCAGTGTATGATCAGCCACGTGATCAGTGCATGGTCAGACACGTGAACAGTGTATGATCAGCCACGTGATCAGTGCATGATATCCAAGTGATCAGTGCATGATCAATCACGTGATCAGTGTATGATCAGCCACGTGAACAGTGCATGCTCAGTCACGTGATCTGGGCCTGCTGAGCTGCGTGATTACTGTCTGCTCATCTGCTTGACAATTGCCAGCTGAGCTGCACGATTCCTGCCTGTCATCTGCTTGACAATTGCCAGCTGTGCTGCGTAATTCCTGCCTGCTCAGCTGCTTGATTATTGCCAGCTGAGCAGCATGATTCCTCACAGCTGAGTTCCATGATTATTGCCTGCTGACTGATTCGTGCCTACTCAGCTCTTTGTTTATTGCCTCCAGAGGCACATGATCAGTGTATGATAGCAAACATGATCAGTGCATGATCAGTCACATGATCAGCGCCATTAAGTCACGTGATCACTACACGATAGTCATGTGATCAGTCCATGCTCAGTCACAGTGTCAGTGCATGATCAGCCACGTGATCAGTGCATGATCTGTCACATGATTAGTGTATGATCATCCACGTGATCAGTGCATGGGCAGTCATGTGATCAGTGCATGATATAGACGTGATCAGTGCATGATCAGTCTAGTGATCAGTGCATGATAGCCACGTGATCAGTGCATGATCAGTCACCTGATGGGTGTATGATCATTCACGTGACCTGTACATGGTAGCTACATGATCATTGCATGATCAGCCACGTGAGTAGTGCATGATAGCCACGTGATCACTGCATGATCAGTCACGTGATCAGTGCATGATCAGTCATGTGACCAGTACATGGTAGTTGCGTGATCATGCATGATCAGCCACGTGAGCAGTGCATGATAGCCACGTGATCAGTGCATGATCAGTCACGTGATCGTGTGTGATCAGCCACGTGATCAGTGCATGATATCCACGTGATCAGTGCATGATAGCCACGTGATCAGTGCATGATCAGTCACGTGATCAGTGCATGATCAGTCACGTGATCGTGTGTGATCAGCCACGTGATCAGTGCATGATGAGCCACGTGATCAGTGCATGATCAATTACATGATCAGTGCATGATCAGTCACGTGACCAGTACATGGTTGCTACGTGATCGTTGCATGATCAGCCACGTGAGCAGTGCATGATAGCCACGTGATCAGTGCATGATCAGTCACGTGATCAGTACATGATCAGTCACGTGAACAGTGCATGATCATTTACGTGATCTGTGCATGATCAGTCACGTGACCAGTATATGGTAGCTACGTGATCATTCCATGACGAGCCACGTGAGCAGTGCATGATAGCCACGTGATGTGTGCATGATGAGTTTCGTGAGCAGAGTATGATCAGCCACGTGATCAGTGCATGGTTCAGGTGATCAGTGCATGATATGTCACGTGACAGGTGTGTGATCAGCCACGTGAACAGTGCATGTTCAGCCACGTGATCAGTGCATGATAGCCACGTGATCAGTGCATGATCAGTTACGTGAGCAGTGTATGATCAGCCACGTGATCAGTGCATGGTCAGACACGTGAACAGTGTATGATCAGCCACGTGATCAGTGCATGATATCCAAGTGATCAGTGCATGATCAATCACGTGATCAGTGTATGATCAGCCACGTGAACAGTGCATGCTCAGTCACGTGATCTGGGCCTGCTGAGCTGCGTGATTACTGTCTGCTCATCTGCTTGACAATTGCCAGCTGAGCTGCACGATTCCTGCCTGTCATCTGCTTGACAATTGCCAGCTGTGCTGCGTAATTCCTGCCTGCTCAGCTGCTTGATTATTGCCAGCTGAGCAGCATGATTCCTCACAGCTGAGTTCCATGATTATTGCCTGCTGACTGTTTGATGTGCCTACTCAGCTCTTTGTTTATTGCCTCCAGAGGCACATGATCAGTGTATGATAGCAAACATGATCAGTGCATGATCAGTCACATGATCAGCGCCATTAAGTCACGTGATCACTACATGATAGTCATGTGATCAGTCCATGCTCAGTCACGTATCAGTGCATGATCAGCCACGTGCAGTGCATGATCATCCACGTGATCAGTGTGGGCAGTCATGTGATCAGTGCATGATATAGACGTGATCAGTGCATGATCAGTCTGGTGATCAGTGCATGATAGCCACGTGATCAGTGCATGATCAGTCACCTGATGGGTGTATGATCATTCACGTGACCTGTATGGTAGCTACATGATCATTGCATGATCAGCCACGTGATAGTGCATGACAGCCACGTGATCACTGCATGATCAGTCACGTGATCAGTGCATGATCAGTCATGTGACCAGTACATGGTAGTTGCGTGATCATGCATGATCAGCCACGTGATCAGTGCATGATCAGCCACGTGATCAGTGCATGATCAGTCCAGTGATGGTGCATGATCAGCCGGCATCAGTGCATGATCAGTCCGTGATCAGTGCATGATCAGTCAGTGATCATGCATGATCAGTTCATGATGACCGCTGATCAGTGCATGATCAGTGCATGATTTGATCAGTGATGATCATCATCAGATCAGCGTGATCAGTGCATGATCAGCCACATGATCAGTGCATGATCAGCCACGTGATCAGTGCATGATCAGTCACGTGATCAGTGCATGATCAGCCGTGATCAGTGCATGATCAACGCGTGATCAGTGCATGATCAGTCACGTGATCAGTGCATGATCAGCCGTGATCAGTGCATGATCAGTCACGTGATCAGTGCATGATCAGTCACGTGATCAGTGCATGATCAGTCGTGATCAGTGCATGATCAGCCACGTGATCAGTGCATGATCAGTTCGTGATCAGTGCATGATCAGTCGTGATCAGTGCATGATAGCCACGTGATCAGTGCAGTCACGTGATCAGTGCATGATAGCCACGTGATCAGTGCATGATCAGCCACGTGATCAGTGCATGTCAGTCACGTGTCAGTGCATGATAGCCCGTGATCAGTGCATGATCAGTCCGTGATCAGTGCATGATCAGCCACGTGATCAGTGCATGATCAGCCACGTGATCAGTGCATGATCAGCCACGTGATCAGTGCATGATCAGTCACGTGATCAGTGTATGATCAGCCACGTGAACAGTGCATGCTCAGTCACGTGATCAGGGCCTGCTGAGCTGCGTGATTACTGTCTGCTCATCTGCTTGACAATTGCCAGCTGAGCTGCACGATTCCTGCCTGTCATCTGCTTGACAATTGCCAGCTGTGCTGCGTAATTCCTGCCTGCTCAGCTGCTTGATTATTGCCAGCTGAGCAGCATGATTCCTCACAGCTGAGTTCCATGATTATTGCCTGCTGACTGATTCGTGCCTACTCAGCTCTTTGTTCATTGCCTCCAGAGGCACATGATCAGTGTATGATAGCAAACATGATCAGCGCATGATCAGTCACATGATCAGTGCATGATCATCACGTGATCAGTGCATGATCAGTCACGTGATCAGTGCATGATCAGTCACGTGATCAGTGCATGATCAGCCACGTGATCAGTGCATGATCAGCCACGTGATCAGTGCATGATCATCGTGATCAGTGCATGATCAGTCATGATCAGTGCATGATAGCTGTGATCGTTGCATGATCAGCCACGTGATCAGTGCATGATAGCCACGTGATCAGTGCATGATCAGCCACGTGATCAGTGCATGATAGCCACGTGATCAGTGCATGATCAGTCACGTGATCATGTGTGATCAGCCACGTGATCAGTGGGCATAGCCACGTGATCAGTGCATGATCGTTATGATCAGTGCATGATCAGTCACGTGACCAGTACATGGTTGCTCACGTGATCAGTGCATGATCAGCCACGTGAGCAGTGCATGATAGCCACGTGATCAGTGCATGATCAGTCACGTGATCAGTGCATGATCAGTCACGTGATCAGTGCATGATCATTTTTGATCAGTGCATGATCAGTCACGTGATCAGTATATGGTAGCTATGTGATCATTCCATGACGAGCCACGTGAGCAGTGCATGATAGCCACGTGATTGTGCATGATCAGTTCACGTGAGCAGAGTATGATCAGCCACGTGATCAGTGCATGAGTGCCACGTGATCAGTGCATGATATGTCACGTGACAGTGTGTGATCAGCCACGTGAACAGTGCATGTTCAGCCACGTGATCAGTGCATGATCAGCACGTGATCAGTGCATGATCAGTTACGTGATCAGTGTATGATCAGCCACGTGATCAGTGCATGATATCCACGTGATCAGTGCATGATCAATCACGTGATCAGTGTATGATCAGCCACGTGAACAGTGCATGCTCAGTCACGTGATCTGGGCCTGCTGAGCTGCGTGATTACTGTCTGCTCATCTGCTTGACAATTGCCAGCTGAGCTGCACGATTCCTGCCTGTCATCTGCTTGACAATTGCCAGCTGTGCTGCGTAATTCCTGCCTGCTCAGCTGCTGATTATTGCCAGCTGAGCAGCATGATTCCTCACAGCTGAGTTCCATGATTATTGCCTGCTGACTGTTTGATTCGTGCCTACTCAGCTCTTTGTTTATTGCCTCCAGAGGCACATGATCAGTGTATGATAGCAAACATGATCAGTGCATGATCAGTCACATGATCAGCGCCATTAAGTCACGTGATCACTACATGATAGTCATGTGATCAGTCCATGCTCAGTCACGTGATCAGTGCATGATCAGCCACGTGATCAGTGCATGATAGCTGCGTGATCATCACATGATCAGCCACGTGATCAGTGCATGATAGCCCGTGATCAGTGCATGATCAACGTGATCAGTGCATGATCAGTCACGTGATCAGTGCATGATCAGCCACGTGATCAGTGCATGATCAGTCACGTGATCAGTGCATGATCAGCCACGATCAGTGCATGATAGCACGTGATCAGTGCATGATCAGTCACGTGATCAGTGCAGTGATCCGCGTGATCAGTGCATGATCAGCCACGTGATCAGTGCATGATCAGCCACGTGATCAGTGCATGATCAGTCACGTGATCAGTGCATGATCAGCCGTGATCAGTGCATGAGCACGTGATCAGTGCATATCAGCCACGTGATCAGTGCATGATAGCCACGTGATCAGTGCATGATCAGTCACGTGATCAGTGCATGATCAGTCACGTGATCAGTGCATGATCAGCCACGTGATCAGTGCATGATCAGCCACGTGATCAGTGCATGATCAGTCACGTGATCAGTGCATGATCAGTCACGTGATCAGTGCATGATCATCCACGTGATCAGTGCATGATCAGTCACGTGATCAGTGCATGATGGCGCGTCAGTGCATGATCAGTCCGTGATCAGTGCATGATCAGCCACGTGATCAGTGCATGACAGCCACGTGATCAGTGCATGATCAGTCACGTGATCAGTGCATGATCAGCCACGTGATCAGTGCATGATAGCCACGTGATCAGTGCATGATTACGTGATCAGTGCATGATCAATCACGTGATCAGTGCATGATAGCCACGTGATCAGTGCATGATCAGTCACGTGATCAGTGTATGATCAGCCACGTGACAGTGCATGCTCAGTCACGTGATCAGGGCCTGCTGAGCTGCGTGATTACTGTCTGCTCATCTGCTTGACAATTGCCAGCTGAGCTGCACGATTCCTGCCTGTCATCTGCTTGACAATGCCAGCTGTGCTGCGTAATTCCTGCCTGCTCATCTGCTTGATTATTGCCAGCTGAGCAGCATGATTCCTCACAGCTGAGTTCCATGATTATTGCCTGCTGACTGATTCCTGCCTACTCAGCTCTATTTTCATTGCCTCCAGAGGCACATGTCAGTGTATGATAGCAAACATGATCAGTGCATGATCAGTCACATGATCAATGCATGATCAGCCACGTGATCAGTGCATGATCAGATGCGTGATCAGTGCATGATCAGTCACGTGATCAGTGCATGATAGCTCGTGATCAGTGCATGATCAGCCGTGATCAGTGCATGATATACGTGATCAGTGCATGATCAGTCCGTGATCAGTGCATGATCACTGCATTGATCAGTGCATGATCAGCACGTGATCAGTGCATGATCAGTCACGTGATCAGTGCATGGTAGCTCGTGATCATTGCATGATCAGCCACGTGATCAGTGCATGATAGCCACGTGATCAGTGCATGATCAGTCACGTGATCAGTGCATGATCAGTCACGTGATCAGTGCATGATCAGTCGTGATCAGTGCATGATCAGCCACGTGATCAGTGCATGATAGCCGTGATCAGTGCATGATGCGTCGTGATCTGTGCATGATCAGTCGTGATCGTGCATGATCAGCGTGATCAGTGCATGATCAGCCACGTGATCAGTGCATGATCAGTTCCATGATCAGTGCATGATCAGTCACGGATCAGTACATGATTGCTCGGCAGGCGTTGCGCAGTAGCGTGATCAGTGCATGATAGCCGTGATCAGTGCATGATCAGTCACGTGATCAGTACATGATCAGTCACGTGATCAGTGCATGATCAGCCGTGATCAGTGCATGATAGCCGTGATCAGTGCATGATCATCACGTGATCAGTACATGATCAGTCACGTGACAGTGCATGATCATTCGTGATCTGCATGATCAGTCACGTGACCAGTATATGGTAGCCGTGATCATTCCATGACGAGCCACGTGAGCGGTGCATGATAGCCACGTGATGTGTGCATGATGAGTTACGTGAGCAGTATGATCAGCCACGTGATCAGTGCATGAGTGCCACGTGATCAGTGCATGATATGTCACGTGACAGGTGTGTGATCAGCCGTGAACAGTGCATGTTCAGCCACGTGATCAGTGCATGATAGCCACGTGATCAGTGCATGATCAGTTACGTGAGCAGTGTATGATCAGCCACGTGATCAGTGCATGGTCAGACACGTGAACAGTGTATGATCAGCCACGTGATCAGTGCATGATATCCAAGTGATCAGTGCATGATCAATCACGTGATCAGTGTATGATCAGCCACGTGAACAGTGCATGCTCAGTCACGTGATCAGGGCCTGCTGAGCTGCGTGATTACTGTCTGCTCATCTGCTTGACAATTGCCAGCTGAGCTGCACGATTCCTGCCTGTCATCTGCTTGACAATTGCCAGCTGTGCTGCGTAATTCCTGCCTGCTCAGCTGCTTGATTATTGCCAGCTGAGCAGCATGATTCCTCGCAGCTGAGTTCCATGATTATTGCCTGCTGACTGTTTGATTCGTGCCTACTCAGCTCTTTGTTTATTGCCTCCAGAGGCACATGATCAGTGTATGATAGCAAACATGATCAGCGCATGATCAGTCACATGATCAGCGCCATTAAGTCACGTGATCACTACACGATAGTCATGTGATCAGTCCATGCTCATCACGGTGATCAGTGCATGATCAGCCACGTGATCAGTGCATGATCAGTCATGTGATCAGTGCATGATATAGGCGTGATCAGTGCATGATCAGTCTGTGATCAGTGCATGATAGCCACGTGATCAGTGCATGATCAGTCACCTGATGGGTGTATGATCATTCACGTGACCTGTACATGGTAGCTACATGATCATTGCATGATCAGCCACGTGAGTAGTGCATGATAGCCACGTGATCAGTGCATGATCAGTCACGTGATCAGTGCATGATCAGTCATGTGACCAGTACATGGTAGCTGCGTGATCATGCATGATCAGCCACGTGAGCAGTGCATGATAGCCACGTGATCAGTGCATGATCAGTCAGTGATCAGTGCATGATCAGTCACGTGATCAGTGCATGATCAGCCACGTGATCAGTGCATGATCAGGCACGTGATCAGTGCATGATCAGCCACGTGATCAGTGCATGATAGCCGTGATCAGTGCATGATCAGTCACGTGATCAGTGCATGATCATCACGTGATCAGTGCATGATCAGCCACGTGATCAGTGCATGATGTACGTGATCAGTGCATGATCGATCACGTGATCAGTGCATGATCATCACGTGATCAGTGCATGATCATCCACGTGATCAGTGCATGATAGTCACGTGATCAGTGCATGATAGCCCGTGATCAGTGCATGATCAGTCCGTGATCAGTGCATGATCAGCCACGTGATCAGTGCATGATAGCCACGTGATCAGTGCATGATCAGTCACGTGATCAGTGCATGATCAGCCACGTGATCAGTGCATGATAGCCACGTGATCAGTGCATGATCAGCCACGTGATCAGTGCATGATCAGTCACGTGATCAGTGCATGATAGCCACGTGATCAGTGCATGATCAGTCACGTGATCAGTGTGTGATCAGCCACGTGAACAGTGCATGCTCAGTCACGTGATCAGGGCCTGCTGAGCTGCGTGATTACTGTCTGCTCATCTGCTTGACAATTGCCAGCTGAGCTGCACGATTCCTGCCATCATCTGCTTGACAATTGCCAGCTGTGCTGCGTAATTCCTGCCTGCTCAGCTGCTTGATTATTGCCAGCTGAGCAGCATGATTCCTCACAGCTGAGTTCCATGATTATTGCCTGCTGACTGATTCGTGCCTACTCAGCTCTTTGTTTATTGCCTCCAGAGGCACATGATCAGTGTATGATAGCAAACATGATCAGTGCATGATCAGTCACATGATCAGCGCCATTAAGTCACGTGATCACTACATGATAGTGTGATCAGTCCATGCTCAGTCACGTATCAGTGCATGATCAGCCACGTGATCAGTGCATGATCTGTCACATGATTAGTGTATGATCATCCACGTGACCAGTGCATGGGCAGTCATGTGATCAGTGCATGATCAGGCGTGATCAGTGCATGATCAGTCAGTGATCAGTGCATGATAGCCACGTGATCAGTGCATGATCAGTCACCTGATGGGTGTATGATCATTCACGTGATCCTGTACATGTAGCTACGTGATCAGCATGATCAGCCACGTGATCAGTGCATGATCAGTCACGTGATCAGTGCATGATCAGTTGCGTGATCAGTGCATGATCAGTCACGTGATCAGTGCATGGCAGTCACGTGATCAGTGCATGTCAGCCACGTGATCAGTGCATGATAGCCGCGTGATCGGTGCATGATCAGTCACGTGATCAGTGCATGATCAGCCACGTGATCAGTGCATGATCAGTCGTGATCAGTGCATGATCAGTCACGTGACATCCGTCCATGTAGCTGCGTGATCATGCATGATCAGCCACGTGATCAGTGCATGATAGCCACGATCAGTGCATGATCAGCACGTGATCAGTGCATGATCAGTCACGTGATCAGTGCATGATCAGCCACGTGATCAGTGCATGATCAGCCACGTGATCAGTGCATGATCAGCCACGTGATCAGTGCATGATAGCCACGTGATCAGTGCATGATCAGTCACGTGATCAGTGCATGATCATCACGTGATCAGTGCATGATCAGTCACGTGATCAGTGCATGATCAGCCACGTGATCAGTGCATGATCAATTCGTGATCAGTGCATGATCAGTCACGTGATCAGTGCATGATAGCTACGTGATCAGTGCATGATCAGCCACGTGATCAGTGCATGATAGCCACGTGATGGTGCATGATCAGCCATGTGATCAGTGCAGTGTGTGAGTCATGTAGTCAGTGCATGATGCGCGCCGTGATCAGTGCATGATCAGTCCCGTGATCAGTGCATGATCAGCCACGTGATCAGTGCATGATAGCCACGTGATCAGTGCATGATCAGTCACATGATCAGTGCATGATCAGTCACGTGATCAGTGTATGATCAGCCACGTGAACAGTGCATGCTCAGTCACGTGATCAGGGCCTGCTGAGCTGCGTGATTACTGTCTGCTCATCTGCTTGACAATTGCCAGCTGAGCTGCACGATTCCTGCCTGTCATCTGCTTGACAATTGCCAGCTGTGCTGCGTAATTCCTGCCTGCTCAGCTGCTTGATTATTGCCAGCTGAGCAGCATGATTTCCTCAGCTGAGTTCCATGATTATTGCCTGCTGACTGATTCCTGCCTACTCAGCTCTTTGTTCATTGCCTCCAGAGGCACATGATCAGTGTATGATACCAAACATGATCAGTGCATGATCAGTCACATGATCAGTGCATGATCAGCCACGTGATCAGTGCATGATCAGTCACGTGATCAGTGCATGATCAGTCACGTGATCAGTGCATGATCAGCCACGTGATCATGTGCAGATCACATGATCAGTGCATGATCAGTTCGTGATCAGTGCATGATCAGTCACGTGATCAGTGCATGTAGCTACATGATCATTGCATGATCAGCCACGTGATCAGTGCATGATAGCCACGTGATCAGTGCATGATCAGCCACGTGATCAGTGCATGAGCCACGTGATCAGTGCATGATCAGTCGCGTGATCAGTGCATGATCAGCCACGTGATCAGTGCATGATCAGTCACGTGATCAGTGCATGATAGCTACGTGATCAGTGCATGATCAGTATGATCAGTGCATGATCAGCCACGTGATCAGTGCATGATCAGTCGTGATCAGTGCATGATCAGTCACATGACGGCATGTTGCACGTGATCAGTGCATGATCAGCCACGTGATCAGGCATGATAGCCGTGATCAGTGCGCAGTCAGTTCGTGATCATTGTGTGATCAGCCGTGATCAGTGCATGATGGCCGATCAGTGCAGATCAATTACATGATCAGTGCATGATCAGTCATGACCAGTACATGGTTGCTACGTGATCGTTGCATGATCAGCCACCATGAGCAGTGCATGATAGCCACGTGATCAGTACATGATCATCACGTGTCAGTACATGATCAGTCGTGAACAGTGCATGATCATTTCGTGATCAGTGCATGATCAGTCACGTGACCAGTATATGGTAGCTACGTGATCATTCCATGATCGAGCCACGTGAGCAGTGCATGATAGCCACGTGATGTGTGCATGATCAGTTGCGTGAGCAGAGTATGATCATGCAGCATGATCAGTGCATGATATGTCACGTGACAGTGTGTGATCAGCCACGTGAACAGTATGTTCAGCCGTGATCAGTGCATGATAGCCACGTGATCAGTGCATGATCAGTTACGTGAGACAGTGTATGATGAGCCACGTGATCAGTGCATGGTCAGAACCGTGAACAGTGTATGATCAGCCACGTCAGTGCATGATATCCAAGTAATCAGTGCATGGTCATCACGTGATCAGTGTATGATCAGCCACGTGAACAGTGCATGCTCAGTCACGTGATCAGGGCCTGCTGAGCTGCGTGATTACTGTCTGCTCATCTGCTTGACAATTGCCAGCTGAGCTGCACGATTCCTGCCTGTCATCTGCTTGACAATTGCCAGCTGTGCTCGTATTCCTGCCTGCTCAGCTGTTGATTATTGCCAGCTGAGCAGCATGATTCCTCACAGCTGAGTTCCATGATTATTGCCTGCTGACTGTTTGATTCGTGCCTACTCAGCTCTTTGTTTATTGCCTCCAGAGGCACATGATCAGTGTATGATAGCAACCATGATCAGCGCATGATCAGTCACATGATCAGCGCCATTAAGTCACGTGATCACTACATGATAGTCATGTGATCAGTCCATGCTCAGATCAGTGATGTCAGTGCATGATCAGTGTGATCATGCATGATCAGCAGTGATCAGTGCATGATAGCTATGTGATCAGTGCATGATCAGTCACGTGATCAGTGCATGATCAGAGCAGGTGATCAGTGCATGATCAGCCACGTGATCGGTGCATGATCAGTCACCTGATGGGTGTATGATCAGTCACGTGACCGGTACATGGTAGCTACGTGATCATTGCATGATCAGCCACGTGAGTCAGTGCATGATAGCCACGTAATCAGTGCATGATCAGTCACGTGATCAGTGCATGATCAGTCACGTGATCAGTGCATGACAGTCGCGTGATCAGTGCATGATCAGCCACGTGATCAGTACATGATAGCCACGTGATCAGTGCATGATCATCACGTGATCAGTGCATGATCAGTCACGTGATCAGTGCATGATAGCACGTGATCAGTGCATGATAGCCACGTGATCAGTGCATGATCAATCACGTGATCAGTGCGATCAGTCATGTGATCAGTGCTTGTTCAGCCACGTGATCAGTGCATGATCAGCCACGTGATCAGTGCATGATAGCCGCGTGATCGGTGCATGATCAGCCACGTGATCAGTGCATGATCAGCTACGTGATCAGTGCATGATCAATCACGTGATCAGTGCATGATCAGTCACGTGATCAGTGCATGATAGCTACGTGATCAGTGCATGATCAGCCACGTGATCAGTGCATGATCAGTCACGTGATCAGCATGATAGCTACGTGATCAGTGCATGATCAGCCACGTGATCAGTGCATGGCCACGTGATCAGTGCATGATCAGTCACGTGGTCAGTGCATGGTCAGTCACGTGATCAGTGCATGATCAGTCACGTGATCAGTGCATGATCAATTGCGTGATCGGTGCATGATCAGTCACGTGATCCAGTGCATGTAGCCACGTGATCAGTGCATGATCAGCGTGATCAGTGCATGATAGTCACGTGATCAGTGCATGATCAGTCACGTGATCATGCATGATCATCCGTCGTGATCAGTGCATGATCAGTCACGTGATCAGTGCGTGATCAGGCGTGATCAGTGCATGATCAGTCACGTGGTCAGTACATGATCAGCACGTGATCAGTGCATGATCAGGTGATCAGTGCATGTAGCGATGATCAGTGCATGATCAATCACGTGATCGGTGTGATCAGCCACGTGATCATGCATGATTGCCAGTGATCAGTGCATGATCATGGTCACGTGATCAGTATGATCAGTCACGTGATCAGTGCATGATCAGTCACGTGATCAGTGCATGATCATCCAGTGATCAGTGCATGATCAGTCAATGATCAGTGTATGATAGCGCCGTGATCAGTGCATGATCAATCCCGTGATCATTGCATGTCAGCCAGTGATCAGTGCATGATAGAATCGTGATCAGTGCATGATCAGCCGTGATCAGTGCATGATCAGCCACGTGATCAGTGCATGCAGACATGTGATCAGTGTATGATCAGCCACGTGATCAGTGCATGAGCCAAGTGATCAGTGCATGATCAGTCACGTGATAGTGTATGATCAGCCACGTGATCAGTGCATGCTCAGTCACGTGATCAGTGCCTGCTGAGCTGCGTGATTACTGTCTGCATCATCTTGACAATTGCCAGCTGAGCTGCACGATTCCTGCCTGTCATCTGCTTGACAATTGCCAGCTGTGTGCATGATTCTGCCTGCTCAGCTGCTTGATTAGTGCCAGCTGAGCAGCATTTCTCACAGCTGATTCCATGATTGTTGCTGCTGACTGATTCATGCCTACTCAGCTCATTTGTTTATGCTCCAGAGGCACATGATCAGTGCATATGACACCAAACATGATCAGCACATGATCAGTCACGCATGATCAGTGCGATATGCAGTGATCAGTGCGTGATCAGTGCATGATCAGTGCATGATCAGTCACGTGATCAGTGCATGATAGCTGCGTGATCATTGCGATCAGCCACGTGATCAGTGCATGATAGCCACGTGATCAGTGCATGATCAGCCACGTGATCAGTGCATGATCATCATGATCAGTGCATGATTTGCCACGTGATCAGTGCATGATCAGTCACGTGATCAGTGCATGGTAGCTACTGATCAGTGCATGATCACCACGTGATCAGTGCGATGGCCATGTATGATCAGTGCATGATAGCCGTGATCAGTGCATGATCAGTCACGTGATCAGTGCATGATCACCACGTGATCAGTGCATGATCAGCCACGTGATCAGTGCATGATCAGCCAATGATCAATGCATGATAGCCACGTGATCAGTGCATGATCAGTCGTGATCAGTGCATGATCAGTCACGTGATCAGTGCATGATCATTCGTGATCAGTGCATGTAAGTCATGTAGTCAGTGCATGATCAATAGCGCCATGATCAGTGCATGATCAGTCACGTGATCAGTGTATGATCAGCCACGTGATCAGTGCATGATAGCCACGTGATCAGTGCATGATCAGCCACGTGATCAGTGCATGATCAGCCACGTGATCAGTGCATGAGCCAGCGGTGATAGTGATCATCACGTGATCAGTGTGTGATCAGCCACGTGATCAGTGCATGATCATCAGCATGATCAGGCCTGCTGAGCTGCATGATTACTGTCTGCTCATCTGCTTGACAGCCATAGCTGAGCTGCTGATTCCTGCTGTCATCTCCGCCCACAATTGCCATCTGTGCTGCATAATTCCTGCCTGCTCATCTACTTGATTAGTGCCAGCTGAGCAGCATGATTCTCATGATGAGTTCCATGATTATGCCTACTGATTCTCATTCCTCAGCTCTTTGTTCATTGCCTCCAGAGGCACATGATCAGTGTATGACATCAAACATGATCAGCACATGATCAGTCACATGATCAGTGCATGATCAGATGTGATGTGCATGATCAGTCACGTGATCAGTGCATGATCAATGTGATCCAGTACATGTAGCTGCGTGATCAGTGCATGATCATGCGTGGTGCATGATCACCCGCGTGATCAGTGCAGTACCCGTGATCAGTGCATGATCAGCCACGTGATCAGTGCATGATCAGCGTGATCAGTGCATGATCAGTCGTGGCATCAGTGTGTGATCAGCCCGCGTGATCAGTGCATGATCATCCAGTGCATGATATCCACGTGATCAGTGCATGATAGCCGCGTGATCGGTGCATGATCAGTCACGTGATCATGCATGATCAGTCACGTGATACATGTGTGATCAGCCACGTGGATCAGTGCATGATGAGCCACGTGATCAGTGCAGGATCAATTCGTGATCAGTGCATGATCAGTCACGGACAGTACATGGTTGTCGCGTTGCATGATCAGCCACGTGAGCAGAGCATGATAGCCGTGGTCAGTGCATGATCAATCGTGATCAGTACATGATCAATCACGTGAACAGTGCATGATCATTTACGTGATCTGTGCATGATCAGTCGCGTTACCAGTATATGTTAGCTCGTGATCATTCCATGACGCCACGTGAGCGGTACATGATAGCCACGTGATGTGTGCATGATGATTCGTGAGCAGAGTATGATCAGCCCCGTGATCAGTGCATGAGTCACGTGATCAGTGCATGATATGTCACGTAACAGGTGTGTGATCAGACACGTGAACATTGCATGTTCAGCCACGTGATCAGTGCATGATAGCACGTGATCAGTGCATGATCAGTTCGTGAGCAGTGTATGATCAGCCACGTGATCAGTGCATGGTCAGACACGTGAACAGTGTATGATCAGCCCCGTGATCAGTGCATGATATCCAAGTGATCAGTGCATGATCATCGCGTGATCAGTGTATGATCAGCCGCGTGAACAGTGCATGCTCAGTCACGTGATCTGGGCCTGCTGAGCTGCGTGATTACTGTCTGCTCATCTGCTTGACAATTGCCAGCTGAGCTGCACGATTCCTGCCTGTCATCTGCTTGACATTTGCCAGCTGTGCTGCGTAATTCCTGCCTGCTCAGCTGCTTGATTATTGCCAGCTGAGCAGCATGATTCCTCACACCTGAGTTCCATGATTATTGCCTGCTGACTGTTTGATTCGTGCCTACTCAGCTCTTTGTTTATTGCCTCCAGAGGCACATGATCAGTGTATGATAGCAAACATGATCAGCGCATGATCAGTCACATGATCAGCGCCATTAAGTCATGTGATCACTACATGATAGTCATGTGATCAGTCCATGCTCAGTCACGGTATCAGTGCATGATCAGCCACGTGATCAGTGCATGATCTGTCACAAGATTAGTGTATGATCATCCACGTGATCAGTGCACGGGCAGTCAGTGATCAGTGCATGATATAGACGTGAACAGTGCATGATCAGTCTCGTGATCAGTGCATGATAGCCACGTGATCAGTGCATGATCAGTCACCTGATCGGTGCATGATCAGTCAGTGACCTGTACATGGTAGCTACGTGATCATTGCATGATCAGCCACGTGAGTAGTGCATGATAGCCACGTGATCACTGCATGATCAGTCACGTGATCAGTGCATGATCAGTCATGTGATCAGTGCATGGTAGTTCGTGATCATGCATGATCAGCCACGTGATCAGTGCATGATCGCCCGTGATCAGTGCATGATCAGTCACGTGATCAGTGCATGATCAGTCACGTGATCAGTGCATGATCAGCCACGCGATGGCGCATGACCATCACGTGATCAGTGTATGATCAGCCACGTGATCAGTGCATGATAGCCACGTGATCAGTGCATGATATGTCACGTGACAGGTGTGTGATCAGCCACGTGAACAGTGCATGTTCAGCCACGTATTCAGTGCATGATAGCCACGTGATCAGTGCATGATCAGTTACGTGATCAGTGCATGATCAGCCACGTGATCAGTGCATGGTCAGATACGTGATCAGTGCATGATCAGTGATCAGTGCATGATATCAGTGATCAGTGCATGATCAATCACGTGAGCAGTGTATGATCAGCCACGTGAACAGTGCATGCTCAGTCACGTGATCTGGGCCTGCTGAGCTGCGTGATTACTGCTGCTCATCTGCTTGACAATTGCCAGCTGAGCTGCACGATTCCTGCCTGTCATCTGCTTGACAATTGCCAGCTGTGCTGCGTAATTCCTGCCTGCTCAGCTGCTTGATTATTGCCAGCTGAGCAGCATGATTCCTCACAGCTGAGTTCCATGATTATTGCCTGCTGACTGTATGATTCGTGCTACTCAGCTCTTTGTTTATTGCCTCCAGAGGCACATGATCAGTGTATGATAGCAAACATGATCAGCGCATGATCATCACATGATCAGCGCCATTAAGTCACGTGATCACTGCATGATAGTCATGTGATCAGTCCATGCTCAGTCACGGTATCAGTGCATGATCAGCCACGTCAGTGCATGATCTGTCACATGATTAGTGTATGATCATCCAGTGATCAGTGCATGGGCAGTCATGTGATCAGTGCATGATATAGACGTGATCAGTGCATGATCAGTCAGTGATCAGTGCATGACCACGTGATCAGTGCATGATCAGTCACCTGATGGGTGTATGATCATTCACGTGACCTGTACAGGAGCTACATGATCTTGCATGATCAGCCAGTGGTGAGTAATGTCGTGATCACTGCGATCAGTCACGTGATCAGTGCATGATCATCATGTGACCAGTACATGGTAGCTCGCGTGATCATGCATGATCAGCTCATGATCAGTGCATGAGCCCGCGTGATCAGTGTGATCAGTCACGTGATCAGTGCATGATCAGTCACGTGTCAGTGATCAGCCCGTGATCAGTGCATGATCATCCGCGTGATCAGTAGTCAGCCCGTGATCAGTGCATGATCCACGTGATCAGTGCATGATAACCACGTGATCAGTGCATGATCATTCGGTGTCAGTGCATGATCAGTCACGTGATCAGTGCATGATCAGTCACGTGATCAGTGCATGATCAGCCCGTGAGATCAGTCATGATAGCCATGCGTGATCAGTATGATCAGTCCCGCGTGATCAGTACGCTGATGTTGATCGTGATCAGTGCATGATCAGCCACGTGATCATGTGCATGTCAGCCACGTGATCAGTGCATGATCAGTTCGTGATCAGTGCAGTCAGCCCGCGTGATCAGTGCATGATCAATTGACGATCAGTGCATGATCAGTCACGTGATCAGTGCATGATAGCTACGTGATCAGTGCATGATCAGCCCGTGTGCAGTGCAGTAAGCACGTGATCAGTGCATGATCAGCCACGTGATCAGTGCATGATCAGTCACGTGATCAGTGCATGATCAGTCACGTGATCAGTGCATGATCAGCACGTGATCAGTGCATGATGGTCCATGTAGTCAGTGCGACAACGCCGTGATCAGTGCGATCAGTCCCGTGATCAGTGCATGATCAGCCACGTGATCAGTGCATGATAGCCACGTGATCAGTGTGATCAGTCACGTGTCAGTGCATGATCATGCGTGATCAGGCACTGCTGAGCTCGTGATGCTGTCCTCATCTGTGACAATTGCCAGCTGAGCTGCGTTCCTGCTGTCATCTCTTGCCAATGTGCGCAGCACTGCAGTAATTCCTGCTGCTCACTGCTTGATGATTGCCAGCTGCGAAGCATGAGCCGTTTCTGAGGCGAGTTCCATGATTGACTGTGTTATACCTGCTCGCTCTCTATGTTCGTACCTCCAGAGGCACATGATCAGTATGACACAAAACATGATCAGCACATGATCATCACATGATCAGTGTGCATTAAGCCACGTGATCAGTGCATGATCGTCATGTGATCAGTGCATGATCATCACATGACAGTGCATGATCACTCGTGATCATTGCATGTGACAGCGGCGTGATGATGCATGTACGTGATCAGTGCATCATATCCGTGGTGTATGATCATCCGCGTGATCAGTGCATGATCAGTGTACTGATCAGTGCGCCCAGTGGCCTCGGCGTGATCAGTACGTCAATCTGTTGATCAGTATACCGATCATTGCGTGATCAGTGTGCATGATAGCGGTGATAGTGTCATGATAGCCAGATCATGTGCATGATCAGCATTGATCATGTGCATGATCAGCCATGATCAGTGCATGGCTGACGCTGATCAGTGCATGATCAGTCACGTGATCAGTGCATGATCATGGCTGATCAGTGCAGATCAGCCACGTGATCAGTGCATGATCAGCCAGTGATCAGTGCGATCAATTAATGATGGTATGATCATACGTGATCAGTACGCTGGCGTCAGTCCGTGATCAGTGCATGATCAGTCATGCCGTGATCAGTGCATGATCATCCCGTGATCATATGCATGATCATGTAGATCAGTGCATGATATGGCGCTAGTGATCAGTGCATGATCAGATCCCGTGATCAGTGCATGATCAGCCACGTGATCATGCATGATAGCTACGTGATCAGTATGATCATTATCGCCAGTGCATGATAGCCACGTGATCAGTGCGCCACAATTGCGGCAGTCAGTCATGCGCAGTCCGTGATCAGTGCATGATACCCGTGATCAGTGCATGATGTCCACTGCGTGATCAGTGTGTGATCAGCCACGTGATCAGTTGCTCAGTCCAGTGATCAGTGCTGCGAATAGTGATTACTGTCATCATCTGTGACAGTGCCAGCTGTTTCGCATGATTCCCGCATGCTCATCTGCTGCGATTATTGCCAGCTGAGCATTATTTATGGCTGAAGTTCACAGCAACGATTATCTGACATAGCGACTGATTCACCACCTCGCTCTTTGATCATTGCAGATGCCCACCGATCAGTGTGTGACACCAAACTGTAGTCGCTGATCAGTCACGTGATCAGTGCATGATAGTGGTGATCAGTGCATGATCAATTACGTGATCAGTGCATGATCAGTCATGACAGTACATGGCTGCGTGATCATTGCATCAGTCAAACCCGTGAGGTACCGCGTGTGCGCTACGTGATCAGTGCATGATCAATGTCCGTGATCAGTGCATGATCAGTCGTGATCGGCGTGATCGCGTGATCGTGCATGATCAATTGCGCATCAGTGCGTGATCAGTATGATGCCTCGCGTGATAGTCATGATAGCTGTGTAGATGTTGCATGATCAGCCACGTGATCAGTGCATGATCAGCGTCGTGAGGTATGTGATCATTGTCGCGATCAGTCATGGTGAGACAGTGACTACATGATCAGCCACGTGATCAGTGCATGATATCCACGTGATCAGTGCATGATCAATCACGTGATCAGTGTGTGATCAGCCACGTGAACAGTGCATGCTCAGTCACGTGATCAGATGCTAGCTGAGGTATTCTGCCATCTGCTCATCATAATGATGCAGCTGAGCTGCAGTTCCTGCCTGTCATCTGTGACAATTGCCAGCTGTGCTGTGTAATTCCTGCCTGCTCAGCTGCAGTTGTGCCAGCTGAGCATTCCTCACCAATGAGACCTGATTGTGCCTGCCAGCTGTTTGTGGTTCATTTTCTCAGAGGCACATGATCAGTGCATGAGTCACGTGATCAGTGCGATGATCACATGATCACGATGATGTGCGAACGGTCATTATGATCTGAATTGATTGCCACGCCAGTCAGCCATGTGATCAGTGCATGCCAGCACGTGATCAGTGCATGATAGCCATGATCAGTGCATGATCAGCCAGGTGATCAGTGATGCCTGCTGATCATCGTGATCAGTGCATGGTCTCAATCACCTGATCAGTCATGATAGGCACGTGATCATATTCAGCCCGCGTGATCAGTGCATGATGCGCCCGTGGTCGATCAGTGCATGATCACGTGACGTGTTTGCTGCGTCATCGCGGTGTTGCGCAGTCAGCGCTGATCTCAAGTGCAGTAGTCACTGATCAGGAGCGCATGAAGTCGTTCACGTATCAGCATGATCAGTCACGTGATCAGTGCATGATCGCCAGCGGCCAGTCGGATCAGGTATTCATGGCCGATCATGCCAGTCGATCGGGTGATCAGTTCGATTGATCCGTGATCGTGCATGCATCGAATACGTGATCGATACGCCGATCTTCACGGCAATGATAGTCACCAGTGACCTGATTAATAATCTGGCTGATCATGTGCATGATTGAACTTGATCAGTGCATGATCAGCCACGTGATCAGTGCATGATAGCCGTGATATGGTGCATGATCAGTCGTGATCAGTGCATGTCAGGCCGTGATGTATGATCAGCTGTGATCAGTGCATGTAGCCACGTGATATGCAGTCAGTCAAGTGATCAGTGCAGATCATCACGTGATCAGTGCATGATAGCCACGTGATCAGTATGATCAATTCATGATCAGTGCATGATCAGTCACGACCAATGTACATGGTTGCTACACAGTCATTGCATGATCAGCCACGTGATCAGTGCATGATAGCCATGATCAGTGCATGATCAGTAGTGAGCAATATGCCTGCGGTAAACTCCGATGTTGCATGACCATGTGTGAGCAGTGTATAGCCACGTGATGTGTGCATGATCAGATCGTGATCAGTGCATGATCAGCCATGATCAGTGCGTTCATGAGCCAGTCCGTGATCATTGCATGATCAGCCGGTGTGTTCATGATCAGTGCGTGATCAGTGCATGGTCAATGGACGATGATCAGTGCATGACGCTCGTGATCGTGCATGATCAGCCACGTGATCAGTGCATGATCAGTCGTGATCAGTGTATGATCAGCCACGTGATAGTGCGATCAGTGCGTGATCAGTGCATGATGATCGCATTGACCAGTGCATGATCGTGATCGTGCAGCAGTCAGCGATAGCAGGCCATGCCATGATAGCGAGATCAGTGGTGATCAGTTCGTGATCAGTCACATGATCAGTCCACATGACGTGATCATGATGATAGCCCGTGATCAGTGCATTGATCAGTGTGATCAGTCCGTGATCAGTTAATGATCATTGCATGATCAGCCACGTGATCAGTGCATTGATAGCACGTGATCAGTGCATGATCAGTCGCATGTCAGTGTATGGCTTTATCCGTCAGTGCAGCGTCCGGTGATCAGTGCATGATCGCCACGTGATCAGTGCATGTCAGTCATGTAGTCGTGGCAATGTGGTGTCAGTGCGATGTCCATTGATCAGTGTATGATCATCCACGTGATCAGTGCATGATCAGTCACGTGATCAGTGCATGATCAGCCTTTGATCGGTCATCCCGTGCCAGTCGATCCGCTGATCAGTATATGAACCTTATTCGTGGTGTTGAGCAACCCGTGGCGGCGATTGCCTGATAGCCGTGATGTGCATGATCAGTTTGCGTGGTGATATGATCAGCCACGTGATCAGTATGATCAGTCACATGATCAGTGCATGATCACCGTGTCAGTGCATGATCAGTCATGTGATCAGTGCCACGTGATACAGGCGTAGATGGTGATGTGCATGATCAGTCGTGATCAGTGCATGATAGCCCGTGATCAGTGCATGATCAGTCACGTGATCAGTGCATGATGATGTTCCGCGTGATCCTGTACCGCTGGTAGCTACGTGATGTTCGCGATCATCACCGTGATCAGTGCATGATCGCCGTGATCAGTGCATGATCAGTCACGTGATCAGTGCATGATCATGATCATGAGCATGATGCCTGACAATACCTACGTGATCATGTGATCAATAGACGAACAGTGCATGATAGCCACGTGTCAGTGCATGATCAGCCACGTGATCAGTGCATGCCAGTCACGTGATCAGGCATGATCAGCCCGCGTGATCAGTACGGCCAGACATGCAGTGATCAGTGTGCATGATCAGGCAGTGATACAGTGCATGATCAGCCAAGTGATCAGTGCATGATCAGCTCTGGCATGATCAGTCGCAATCGGCATATTACTGGTGATCAGTGCATGATCAGATCAGCGTGATCAGTGCACATGATCAGTCACGTGATCAGTGCATTCCTGTCATGTGATCGCGATGTGGAGTCAATGTAGTCAATGCATGATAGCGCCCGTGATCAGTGCGATCAGTCCCGTGATGAGTGATATGATCAGCCACGTGATCAGTGCAAGATAGCTACGTGATCAGTGCATGATCAGTCACATGATCAGTGCATGATCAGTCACGTGAGTGTGTGATCAGCCCATGATGGTGCATGCTCAGTCACGTGACCAGGGCCTGCTGAGCTGCGTGATTGCTGTCTGCTCATCTGCTTGACAATTTCCGCTGAGCTGCGATTCCTGCCTGTCATCTCCTTGACAATTCCACTGTGCGCGTAATTCCTGCCTGCTCAGCTGCTTGATTATTGCAGCTGAGCAGCATGATTCCTCACACCTGAGTTCCATGATTATGCCTGCTGACTGTTTGATTGTGCCTACTCAGCTCTTGTTGTTGCCTCCAGAGGCACATGATCAGTGTGTGATAGCAAACATGATCAGCGCATGATCAGTCACATGATCAGCGCTAGTACGTGATCACTACATGATAGTCATGTGATCAGTCCATGCTCATCAGTCAGTACCGTTGTGCATGATGTACGTGATCAGTTCATGATAGCCACGTGATCAGTTCATGATTATCTGCGTGATCATGCGGCCAGGCAAGTGATCAGTGTACCATGATGTGCGTGATCAGTGCATGATCAGTCCACCTGATGGGTGTATGATCAGTCACCTGACCAGTACATGGTAGCTACGGTCAATGCAGTCAGCCACGTGGTAATTGCATGATGACCACGTGATCAGTGCATGATCAGTCACGATATTCAGGTATAGCAGTCGTCCATGCCAATCTGTGCATGACCAGAACTGCGTGATCAGTATGACCAGCCCGACTGATCAGTGCATGATCTGTTGGTGCATGATCAGTCCGTGATCAGTGCATGATTGTCGTGATCAGTGCATGATCATTACGTGATCAGTGCATGATCAGCGCATGATCAGTGCATGATCAATTGCGTGATCAGTGCATGATCAGTCGTGATCAGTATATGGTATGGTGATCAGTGCATGATCAGCCACATGATCAGTGCATGATAGCCACGTGATCAGTGCATGATCAGTCACGTGATCAGTGCATGATCACTCATGACCTGATCATGCGTGACAGAATCAGCTTCATCAGTGCATGATCAGTTACGTGATCATGCAGTGATCCGCATGATCAGTGCATGATAGCTCACGTGATCATTGCATGATCAGCACATGATCAGTGCCTGTATTGCGTGATCAGTGCATGAAGTCGTGATCAGTGCATGATAGCCACGACGTGATCGTGCATGATCCCATGATCAGCGCCTGTCAGCACTGATCATTGCCTGATAAACACGTGATCAGTGCATGATGAGCCATGTGATCAGTGCCTGATCAGCCACGTCATCAGTGCATGCCAGTCACGTCATCAGTGCATGATAGCCACGACGTGATGTGCATGCTCAGTCACGTGATCGTGGCCTTGTCGTGATCAGTGCCTGCAGAGTCACGTGATCAGGGCCTGCTGAGCTGCGTGATTCCTGCCGGCTCATCTGCATGACAATTGCCGCTGAGCTGCGTGATTCCTGTCGGCTCATCTGCTTGACATTACCAGCTGAGCTGCGTGATTCCTGCCTGGTGTGATTATTGCCAGTTGAGCAGCATGATTCGTCACTGCTGAGCTCCATGCTTAGTGCCTGCTGATTGCGTGGTTCGTGTCTGCTCAGCTCTTTGAGTATGCCTCCTGAGGTCCCTGTTCGGTCCCACCTGCCGGGGACCAGCCCCAACTGATCAGGGTATTCGAAGGAGAGATGGCCTAGGCGACTATTTATATGCTAATCAGAGATGTCAAGAATAATAGTATGAGGAGAGCTCAGTAGGAAAATTCGGTGGAGAAAAGAGACTGAGTAGCTTGGTTTACGCGGAAGACCAATCAAACTTCAAGACAAGAAGTTTGCACCACTTACGGGCCGCAGGCGCCCTCTCGAATAGCGAAAGGTGCCTCCCTAGACACCTTCTGGAGTGGGTCTTAGCAGCCCAGGCATAATTATAAGCGTGGTGGGTTCCGCGCTCCAGATGGAGACTCAGCTGGAAGTTAAAGGGAAGAATGACAAGGAACTTTATGAATTGGAGCTCTAAGTTAGCTCTGAGGCAGATGGTGGTGGGGGACAGCCCCCAGTGAAATCAGAGGTGAGAGCACAAAGCAATACAGTAGGCAGACTCCGGTTTTTGGGGGGGATGCCGAGAATATCCGGGTGGACTCCTGAGGCTCGATCCCGCATTTGCGTATGCCGAGCCTCCTTCCTCATGACCTTTGTCCAGAGTGGAATGCCTCCCGGCTCCGGCACATGATCAGTGCATGCTCAGTCACGATATCAGTGCCTGCTCAGCCACGTGATCACTGACGGCACAGTCACGTGATCAGCGCCTCTCAGTCACGTGATCACGATGATAAACACGTGATCAGTGAACGACCAGCCACGTGATCACTGCATGCGCGGTCAGGTGGTCAGTTCCTGATCAGCCACCTGATCAGTGCGTGCACAGTCCCCTGATCGGCGCCTGTCAGTCACTGATCACTGCCTGATAAACACGTGATCAGTGCCCGAACAGCCACGTCATCAGTGCATGCGCAGTCACGTGATCAGTGCATGATAGCCACGTGATCAGTGCGTGCTCAGTCCCATGATCAGCGCCTGTCAGTCACTGATCATTGCCTGATAAACACGTGATCAGTGCATGATGAGCCATGTGATCAGTGCCCGATCAGCCATCATCAGTGCATGCGCCACGTCATCAGTGCATGATAGCCACGTGATCAGTGCATGCTCAGTCACGTGATCTGGACTTGATCAGCCACGTGATCAGTGCCTGCAGAGTCACGTGATCAGGGCCTGCTGAGCTGCGTGATTCCTGCCGGCTCATCTGCATGACAATTGCCAGCTGAGCTGCGTGATTCCTGTCGGCTCATCTGCTTGACAATTGCCAGCTGAGCTGCGTGATTCCTGCCTGGTCACGTGCTTGATTATTGCCAGTTGAGCAGCATGATTCGTCACTGCTCCCATGCTTATTGCCTGCTGATTGCGTGGTTCGTGTCTGCTCAGCTCTTTGAGTATTGCCTCCTGAGGTCCCTGTTCGGTCGCCACCTGCCGGGGACCAGCCCCAACTGATCCAGGGTATTCGAAGGAGAGATGGCCTAGGCGACTATTTATATGCTAATCAGAGATGTCAAGAATAATAGTATGAGGAGAGCTCAGTAGGAAAATTCGGTGGAGAAAAGAGACTGAGTAGCTTGGTTTACGGAAGACCAATCAAACTTCAAGACAAGAAGTTTGCACCACGTGGGCCGCAGGCGCCCTCTCGAATGGCGAAAGGTGCCTCACCCTAGACACCTTCTCGAGTGGGTCTTAGCAGCCCAGGCATAATTAGTAAGCGTGGTGGGTTCCGCGCTCCAGATGGAGACTCAGCTGGAAGTTAAAGGAAGAATGACAAGGAACTTTATGAATTGGAGCTGTAAGTTAACTCTTTGACAGAGAGAGCGAGATGGTGGTGGGGGACAGCCCCCAGTGAAATCAGAGGTGAGAGCACAAAGCAATACAGTAGGCAGACTCCGGTTTTTTGGGGGGGATGCTCGAGAATATCCGGGTGGACTCCTGAGGCTCGATCCCGCATTTGCGTATGCCGAGCCTCCTTCCTCATGACCTTTGTCCAGAGTGGAATCCCTCCCCGGCTCCCGGCACATGATCAGTGCATGCTCAGCTCACGTGATCACTGACGGCACAGTCACGTGATCAGCGCCTCTCAGTCACGTGATCACCGTATGATAAACACGTGATCAGTGAGCGACCAGCCACGTGATCACTGCATGCGCGGTCAGGTGGTCAGTTCCTGATCAGCCACCTGATCAGTGCGTGCACAGTCCCTGATCAGCGCCTGTCAGTCACTGATCACTGCCTGATAAACACGTGATCAGTGCCCGACAGCCGTCATCAGTGCATGCGCAGTCCGTGATCAGTGCATGATAGCCACGTGATCAGTGCGTGCACAGTCCCATGATCAGCGCCTGTCAGTCACTGATCATTGCCTGATAAACACGTGATCAGTGCATGATGAGCCATGTGATCAGTGCCCGATCAGCCACGTCATCAGTGCATGCGAGTCACGTCATCAGTGCATGATAGCCACGTGATCAGTGCATGCTCAGTCACGTGATCTGGACTTGATCAGCCACGTGATCAGTGCCTGCAGAGTCACGTGATCAGGGCCTGCTGAGCTGTGATTCCTGCCGGCTCATCTGCATGACAATTGCCAGCTGAGCTGCGTGATTCCTGTCGGCTCATCTGCTTGACAATTGCCAGCTGAGCTGCGTGATTCCTGCCTGGTCACGTGCTTGATTATTGCCAGTTGAGCAGCATGATTCGTCACTGCTGAGCTCCATGCTTATTGCCTGCTGATTGCGTGGTTCGTGTCTGCTCAGCTCTTTGAGTATTGCCTCCTGAGGTCCCTGTTCGGTCGCCACCTGCCGGGGACCAGCCCCAACTGATCCAGGGTATTCGAAGGAGAGATGGCCTAGGCGACTATTTATATGCTAATCAGAGATGTCAAGAATAATAGTATGAGGAGAGCTCAGTAGGAAAATTCGGTGGAGAAAAGAGACTGAGTAGCTTGGTTTACGCGGAAGACCAATCAAACTTCAAGACAAGAAGTTTGCACCACTTACGTAGGCCGCAGGCGCCCTCTCGAATAGCGAAAGGTGCCTCACCCTAGACACCTTCTCGGGTGGGTCTTAGCAGCCCAGGCATAATTAGTAAGCGTGGTGGGTTCCGCGCTCCAGATGGAGACTCAGCTGGAAGTTAAAGGGAAGAATGACAAGGAACTTTATGAATTGGAGCTGTAAGTTAACTCTTTGACAGAGAGAGCGAGATGGTGGTGGGGGACAGCCCCCAGTGAAATCAGAGGTGAGAGCGCAAAGCAATACAGTAGGCAGACTCCGGTTTTTTGGGGGGAGATGCTCGAGAATATCCGGGTGGACTCCTGAGGCTCGATCCCGCATTTGCGTATGCCGAGCCTCCTTCCTCATGACCTTTGTCCAGAGTGGAATGCCTCCCCGGCTCCCGGCACATGATCAGTGCATGCTCAGTCACGATATCAGTGCCTGCTCAGCCACGTGATCACTGACGGCACAGTCACGTGATCAGCGCCTCTCAGTCACGTGATCACCGTATGATAAACGTACGTGATCAGTGAACGACCAGCCACGTGATCACTGCATGCGCGGTCAGGTGGTCAGTTCCTGATCAGCCACCTGATCAGTGCGTGCACAGTCCCCTGATCAGCGCCTGTCAGTCACTGATCACTGCCTGATAAACACGTGATCAGTGCCCGAACAGCCACGTCATCAGTGCATGCGCAGTCACGTGATCAGTGCATGATAGCCACGTGATCAGTGCGTGCACGGTCCCATGATCAGCGCCTGTCAGTCACTGATCATTGCCTGATAAACACGTGATCAGTGCATGATGAGCCATGTGATCAGTGCCCGATCAGCCACGTCATCAGTGCATGCGCAGTCACGTCATCAGTGCATGATAGCCACGTGATCAGTGCATGCTCAGTCACGTGATCTGGACTTGATCAGCCACGTGATCGGTGCCTGCAGAGTCACGTGATCAGGGCCTGCTGAGCTGCGTGATTCCTGCCGGCTCATCTGCATGACAATTGCCAGCTGAGCTGCGTGATTCCTGTCGGCTCATCTGCTTGACAATTGCCAGCTGAGCTGCGTGATTCCTGCCTGGTCACGTGCTTGATTATTGCCAGTTGAGCAGCATGATTCGTCACTGCTGAGCTCCATGCTTATTGCCTGCTGATTGCGTGGTTCGTGTCTGCTCAGCTCTTTGAGTATTGCCTCCTGAGGTCCCTGTTCGGTCGCCACCTGCCGGGGACCAGCCCCAACTGATCCAGGGTATTCGAAGGAGAGATGGCCTAGGCGACTATTTATATGCTAATCAGAGATGTCAAGAATAATAGTATGAGGAGGGCTCAGTAGGAAAATTCGGTGGAGAAAAGAGACTGAGTAGCTTGGTTTACGCGGAAGACCAATCAAACTTCAAGACAAGAAGTTTGCACCACTTACGTAGGCCGCAGGCGCCCTCTCGAATAGCGAAAGGTGCCTCACCCTAGACACCTTCTCGAGTGGGTCTTAGCAGCCCAGGCATAATTAGTAAGCGTGGTGGGTTCCGCGCTCCAGATGGAGACTCAGCTGGAAGTTAAAGGGAAGAATGACAAGGAACTTTATGAATTGGAGCTGTAAGTTAACTCTTTGACAGAGAGAGCGAGATGGTGGTGGGGGACAGCCCCCAGTGAAATCAGAGGTGAGAGCACAAAGCACTACAGTAGGCAGACTCCGGTTTTTGGGGGAGATGCTCGAGAATATCCGGGTGGACTCCTGAGGCTCGATCCCGCATTTGCGTATGCCGAGCCTCCTTCCTCATGACCTTTGTCCAGAGTGGAATGCCTCCCCGGCTCCCGGCACATGATCAGTGCATGCTCAGTCACGATATCAGTGCCTGCTCAGCCACGTGATCACTGACGGCACAGTCACGTGGTCAGCGCCTCTCAGTCACGTGATCACCGTATGATAAACACGTGATCAGTGAACGACCAGCCACGTGATCACTGCATGCGCGGTCAGGTGGTCAGTTCCTGATCAGCCACCTGATCAGTGCGTGCCACAGTCCCCTGATCAGCGCCTGTCAGTCACTGATCACTGCCTGATAAACACGTGATCAGTGCCCGAACAGCCACGTCATCAGTGCATGCGCAGTCACGTGATCAGTGCATGATAGCCACGTGATCAGTGCGTGCACAGTCCCATGATCAGCGCCTGTCAGTCACTGATCATTGCCTGATAAACACGTGATCAGTGCATGATGAGCCATGTGATCAGTGCCCGATCAGCCACGTCATCAGTGCATGCGCGGTCACGTCATCAGTGCATGATAGCCACGTGATCAGTGCATGCTCAGTCACGTGATCTGGACTTGATCAGCCACGTGATCAGTGCCTGCAGAGTCACGTGATCAGGGCCTGCTGAGCTGCGTGATTCCTGCCGGCTCATCTGCATGACAAGTGCCAGCTGAGCTGCGTGATTCCTGTCGGCTCATCTGCTTGACAATTGCCAGCTGAGCTGCGTGATTCCTGCCTGGTCACGTGCTTGATTATTGCCAGTTGAGCAGCATGATTCGTCACTGCTGAGCTCCATGCTTATTGCCTGCTGATTGCGTGGTTCGTGTCTGCTCAGCTCTTTGGGTATTGCCTCCTGAGGTCCCTGTTCGGTCGCCACCTGCCGGGGACCAGCCCCAACTGATCCAGGGTATTCGAAGGAGAGATGGCCTAGGCGACTATTTATATACTAATCAGAGATGTCAAGAATAATAGTATGAGGAGAGCTCAGTAGGAAAATTCGGTGGAGAAAAGAGACTGAGTAGCTTGGTTTACGCGGAAGACCAATCAAACTTCAAGACAAGAAGTTTGCACCACTTACGTAGGCCGCAGGCGCCCTCTCGAATAGCGAAAGGTGCCTCACCCTAGACACCTTCTCGAGTGGGTCTTAGCAGCCCAGGCATAATTAGTAAGCGTGGTGGGTTCCGCGCTCCAGATGGAGACTCAGCTGGAAGTTAAAGGGAAGAATGACAAGGAGCTTTATGAATTGGAGCTGTAAGTTAACTCTTTGACAGAGAGAGCGAGATGGTGGTGGGGGACAGCCCCCAGTGAAATCAGAGGTGAGAGCACAAAGCAATACAGTAGGCAGACTCCGGTTTTTTTGGGGGAGATGCTCGAGAATATCCGGGTGGACTCCTGAGGCTCGATCCCGCATTTGCGTATGCCGAGCCTCCTTCCTCATGACCTTTGTCCAGAGTGGAATGCCTCCCCGGCTCCCGGCACATGATCAGTGCATGCTCAGTCACGATATCAGTGCCTGCTCAGCCACGTGATCACTGACGGCACAGTCACGTGATCAGCGCCTCTCAGTCACGTGATCACCGTATGATACACACGTGATCAGTGAACGACCAGCCACGTGATCACTGCATGCGTGGTCAGGTGGTCAGTTCCTGATCAGCCACCTGATCAGTGCGTGCACAGTCCCCTGATCAGCGCCTGTCAGTCACTGATCACTGCCTGATAAACACGTGATCAGTGCCCGAACAGCCACGTCATCAGTGCATGCGCAGTCACGTGATCAGTGCATGATAGCCACGTGATCAGTGCGTGCACAGTCCCATGATCAGCGCCTGTCAGTCACTGATCATTGCCTGATAAGCACGTGATCAGTGCATGATGAGCCATGTGATCAGTGCCCGATCAGCTACGTCATCAGTGCATGCGCAGTCACGTCATCAGTGCGTTTTAGCCACGTGATCAGTGCATGCTCAGTCACGTGATCTGGACTTGATCAGCCACGTGATCAGTGCCTGCAGAGTCACGTGATCAGGGCCTGCTGAGCTGCGTGATTCCTGCCGGCTCATCTGCATGACAATTGCCAGCTGAGCTGCGTGATTCCTGTCGGCTCATCTGCTTGACAATTGCCAGCTGAGCTGCGTGATTCCTGCCTGGTCACGTGCTTGATTATTGCCAGTTGAGCAGCATGATTCGTCACTGCTGAGCTCCATGCTTATTGCCTGCTGATTGCGTGGTTCGTGTCTGCTCAGCTCTTTGAGTATTGCCTCCTGAGGTCCCTGTTAGGTCGCCACCTGCCGGGGACCAGCCCCAACTGATCCAGGGTATTCGAAGGAGAGATGGCCTAGGCGACTATTTATATGCTAATCAGAGATGTCAAGAATAATAGTATGAGGAGAGCTCAGTAGGAAAATTCGGTGGAGAAAAGAGTCTGAGTAGCTTGGTTTACGCGGAAGACCAATCAAACTTCAAGACAAGAAGTTTGCACCACTTACGTGGGCCGCAGGCGCCCTCTCGAATAGCGAAAGGTGCCTCACCCTAGACACCTTCTCGAGTGGGTCTTAGCAGCCCAGGCATAATTAGTAAGCGTGGTGGGTTCCACGCTCCAGATGGAGACTCAGCTGGAAGTTAAAGGGAAGAATGACAAGGAACTTTATGAATTGGAGCTGTAAGTTAACTCTTTGACAGAGAGAGCGAGATGGTGGTGGGGGACAGCCCCCAGTGAAATCAGAGGTGAGAGCACAAAGCAATACAGTAGGCAGACTCTGGGTTTTTGGGGGGAGATGCTCGAGAATATCCGGGTGGACTCCTGAGGCTCGATCCCGCATTTGCGTATGCCGAGCCTCCTTCCTCATGACCTTTGTCCAGAGTGGAATGCCTCCCCGGCTCCCGGCACATGATCAGTGCATGCTCAGTCACGATATCAGTGCCTGCTCAGCCACGTGATCACTGACGGCTCAGTCACGTGATCAGCGCCTCTCAGTCACGTGATCACCGTATGATAAACACGTGATCAGTGAGCGACCAGCCACGTGATCACTGCATGCGCGATCAGGTGGTCAGTTCCTGATCAGCCACCTGATCAGTGCGTGCACAGTCCCCTGATCAGCGCCTGTCAGTCACTGATCACTGCCTGATAAACACGTGATCAGTGCCCGAACAGCCACGTCATCAGTGCATGCGCGATCACGTGATCAGTGCATGATAGCCACGTGATCAGTGCGTGCACAGTCCCATGATCAGCGCCTGTCAGTCACTGATCATTGCCTGATAAACACGTGATCAGTGCATGATGAGCCATGTGATCAGTGCCCGATCAGCCACGTCATCAGTGCATGCGCAGTCACGTCATCAGTGCACGATAGCCACGTGATCAGTGCATGCTCAGTCACGTGATCTGGACTTGATCAGCCACGTGATCAGTGCCTGCAGAGTCACGTGATCAGGGCCTGCTGAGCTGCGTGATTCCTGCAAGCTCATCTGCATGACAATTGCCAGCTGAGCTGCGTGATTCCTGTCGGCTCATCTGCTTGACAATTGCCAGTTGAGCTGCGTGATTCCTGCCTGGTCACGTGCTTGATTATTGCCAGTTGAGCAGCATGATTCGTCACTGCTGAGCTCCATGCTTATTGCCTGCTGATTGCGTGGTTCGTGTCTGCTCAGCTCTTTGAGTATTGCCTCCTGAGGTCCCTGTTCGGTCGCCACCTGCCGAGGACCAGCCCCAACTGATCCAGGGTATTCGAAGGAGAGATGGCCTGGGCGACTATTTATATGCTAATCAGAGATGTCAAGAATAATAGTATGAGGAGAGCTCAGTAGGAAAATTCGGTGGAGAAAAGAGACTGAGTAGCTTAGTTTACGCGGAAGACCAATCAAACTTCAAGACAAGAAGTTTGCACCACTTACGTAGGCCGCAGGCGCCCTCTCGAATAGCGAAAGGTGCCTCACACTAGACACCTTCTCGAGTGGGTCTTAGCAGCCCAGGCATAATTAGTAAGCGTGGTGGGTTCCGCGCTCCAGATGGAGACTCAGCTGGAAGTTAAAGGGAAGAATGACAAGGAACTTTATGAATTGGAGCTGTAAGTTAACTCTTTGACAGAGAGAGCGAGATGGTGGTGAGGGACAGCCCCCAGTGAAATCAGAGGTGAGAGCACAAAGCAATACAGTAGGCAGACTCCGGTTTTGGGGGGAGATGCTCGAGAATATCCGGGTGGACTCCTGAGGCTCGATCCCGCATTTGCGTATGCCGAGCCTCCTTCCTCATGACCTTTGTCCAGAGTGGAATGCCTCCCCGGCTCCCGGCACATGATCAGTGCATGCTCAGTCACGATATCAGTGCCTGCTCAGCCACGTGATCACTGACGGCACAGTCACGTGATCAGCGCCTCTCAGTCACGTGATCACCGTATGATAAACACGTGATCAGTGAGCGACCAGCCACGTGATCACTGCATGCGAGGTCATGTGGTCAGTTCCTGATCAGCCACCTGATCAGTGCGTGCACAGTCCCCTGATCAGCGCCTGTCAGTCACTGATCACTGCCTGATAAACACGTGATCAGTGCCCGAACAGCCACGTCATCAGTGCATGCGCAGTCACGTGATCAGTGCATGATAGCCACGTGATCAGTGCGTGCACAGTCCCATGATCAGCGCCTGTCAGTCACCGATCATTGCCTGATAAACACGTGATCAGTGCACGATGAGCCATGTGATCAGTGCCTGATCAGCCACGTCATCAGTGCATGCGCAGTCACGTCATCAGTGCATGATAGCCACGTGATCAGTGCATGCTCAATCACGTGATCTGGACTTGATTAGCCACGTGATCAGTGCCTGCAGAGTCACGTGATCAGGGCCTGCTGAGCTGCGTGATTCCTGCAAGCTCATCTGCATGACAATTGCCAGCTGAGCTGCGTGATTCCTGTCGCCTCATCTGCTTGACAATTGCCAGCTGAGCTGCGTGATTCCTGCCTGGTCACGTACTTGATTATTGCCAGTTGAGCAGCATGATTCGTCACTGCTGAGCTCCATGCTTATTACCTGCTGATTGCGTGGTTCGTGTCTGCTCAGCTCTTTGAGTAGTGCCTCCTGAGGTCCCTGTTCGGTCGCCACCTGCCGGGGACCAGCCCCAACTGATCCAGGGTATTCGAAGGAGAGATGGCCTAGGCGACTGTTTATATGCTAATCAGAGATGTCAAGAATAATAGTATGAGGAGAGCTCAGTAGGAAAATTCGGTGGAGAAAAGAGACTGAGTAGCTTGGTTTATGCGGAAGACCAATCAAACTGCAAGACAAGAAGTTTGCACCACTTACGTAGGCCGCAGGCGCCCTCTGGAAAAGCGAAAGGTGCCTCACCCTAGACACCTTCTCGAGTGGGTCTTAGCATCCCAGGCATAATTAGTAAGCGTGGTGGGTTCCGCGCTCCAGATGGAGAATCAGCTGGAAGTTAAAGGGAAGAATGACAAGGAGCTTTATGAATTGGAGCTGTAAGTTAACTCTTTGACAGAGAGAGCGAGATGGTGGTGGGGGACAGCCCCCAGTGAAATCAGAGGTGAGAGCACAAAGCAATACAGTAGGCAGACTCCGGTTTTTTTGGGGGGAGATGCTCGAGAATATCCGGGTGGACTCCTGAGGCTCGATCCCGCATTTGCGTATGCCGAGCCTCCTTCCTCATGACCTTTGTCCAGAGTGGAATGCCTCCCCGGCTCCCGGCACCTGATCAGTGCATGCTCAGTCACGATGTCAGTGCCTGCTCAGCCACGTGATCACTGACGGCACAGTCACGTGATCAGCGCCTCTCAGTCACGTGATCACCGTATGATAAACACGTGATCAGTGAACGACCAGCCACGTGATCACTGCATGCGCGGTCAGGTGGTCAGTTCCTGATCGGCCACCTGATCAGTGCGTGCACTGTCCCCTGATCAGCGCCTGTCAGTCACTGATCACTGCCTGATAACCACGTGATCAGTGCCCGAACAGCCACGTCATCAGTGCATGCGCAGTCACGTGATCAGTGCATGATAGCCACGTGATCAGTGCGTGCACAGTCCCATGATCAGCGCCTGTCAGTCACTGATCATTGCCTGATAAACACGTGATCAGTGCATGATGAGCCATGTGATCAGTGCCCGATCAGCCACGTCATCAGTGCATGCGCAGTCACGTCATCAGTGCATGATAGCCACGTGATCGGTGCATGCTCAGTCACGTGATCTGGACTTGATCAGCCACGTGATCAGTGCCTGCAGAGTCACGTGATCAGGGCCTGCTGAGCTGCGTGATTCCTGCCGGCTCATCTGCATGACAATTGCCAGCTGAGCTGCGTGATTCCTGTCGGCTCATCTGCTTGACAATTGCCAGCTGAGCTGCGTGATTCCTGCCTGGTCACGTGCTTGATTATTGCCAGTTGAGCAGCATGATTCGTCACTGCTGAGCTCCATGCTTATTGCCTGCTGATTGCGTGGTTCGTGTCTGCTCAGCTCTCTGAGTATTGCCTCCTGAGGTCCCTGTTCGGTCGCCACCTGCCGGGGACCAGCCCCAACTGATCCAGGGTATTCGAAGGAGAGATGGCCTAGGCGACTATTTATATGCTAATCAGAGATGTCAAGAATAATAGTATGAGGAGAGCTCAGTAGGAAAATTCGGTGGAGAAAAGAGACTGAGTAGCTTAGTTTACGCGGAAGACCAATCAAACTTCAAGACAAGAAGTTTGCACCACTTACGTAGGCCGCAGGCGCCCTCTCGAATAGCGAAAGGTGCCTCACCCTAGATACCTTCTCGAGTGGGTCTTAGCAGCCCAGGCATAATTAGTAAGCGTGGTGGGTTCCGCGCTCCAGATGGAGACTCAGCTGGAAGTTAAAGGGAAGAATGACAAGGAACTTTATGAATTGGAGCTGTAAGTTAACTCTTTGACAGAGAGAGCGAGATGGTGGTGGGGGACAGCCCCCAGTGAAATCAGAGGTGAGAGCACAAAGCACTACAGTAGGCAGACTCCGGTTTTTTTGGGGGGAGATGCTCGAGAATATCCGGGTGGACTCCTGAGGCTCGATCCCGCATTTGCGTATGCCGAGCCTCCTTCCTCATGACCTTTGTCCAGAGTGGAATGCCTCCCCGGCTCCCGGCACATGATCAGTGCATGCTCAGTCACGATATCAGTGCCTGCTCAGCCACGTGATCACTGACAGCACAGTCACGTGATCAGCGCCTCTCAGTCACGTGATCACCGTATGATAAACACGTGATCAGTGAGCGACCAGCCACGTGATCACTGCATGCGCGGTCAGGTGGTCAGTTCCTGATCAGCCACCTGATCAGTGCGTGCACAGTCCCCTGATCAGCGCCTGTCAGTCACTGATCACTGCCTGATAAACACGTGATCAGTGCCCGAACAGCCACGTCATCAGTGCATGCGCAGTCACGTGATCAGTGCATGATAGCCACGTGATCAGTGCGTGCACGGTCCCATGATCAGCGCCTGTCAGTCACTGATCATTGCCTGATAAACCCGTGATCAGTGCATGATGAGCCATGTGATCAGTGCCCGATCAGCCACGTCATCAGTGCATGCGCAGTCACGTCATCAGTGCATGATAGCCACGTGATCAGTGCATGCTCAGTCCCGTGATCTGGACTTGATCAGCCACGTGATCAGTGCCTGCAGAGTCACGTGATCAGGGCCTGCTGAGCTGCGTGATTCCTGCCGGCTCATCTGCATGACAATTGCCAGCTGAGCTACGTGATTCCTGTCGGCTCATCTGCTTGACAATTGCCAGCTGAGCTGCGTGATTCCTGCATGGTCACGTGCTTGATTATTGCCAGTTGAGCAGCATGATTCGTCACTGCTGAGCTCCATGCTTATTGCCTGCTGATTGCGTGGTTCGTGTCTGCTCAGCTCTTTGAGTATTGCCTCCTGAGGTCCCTGTTCGGTCGCCACCTGCCGGGGACCAGGCCCAACTGATCCAGGGTATTCGAAGGAGAGATGGCCTAGGCGACTATTTATATGCTAATCAGAGATGTCAAGAATAATAGTATGAGGAGAGCTCAGTAGGAAAATTCGGTGGAGAAAAGAGACTGAGTAGCTTGGTTTACGCGGAAGACCAATCAAACTTCAAGACAAGAAGTTTGCACCACTTACGTAGGCCGCAGGCGCCCTCTCGAATAGCGAAAGGTGCCTCACCCTAGACACCTTCTCGAGTGGGTCTTAGCAGCCCAGGCATAGTTAGTAAGCGTGGTGGGTTCCGCGCTCCAGATGGAGACTCAGCTGGAAGTTAAAGGGAAGAATGACAAGGAACTTTATGAATTGGAGCTGTAAGTTAACTCTTTGACAGAGAGAGCGAGATGGTGGTGGGGGACAGCCCCCAGTGAAATCAGAGGTGAGAGCACAAAGCAATACAGTAGGCAGACTCCGGTTTTTTTGGGGGGAGATGCTCGAGAATATCCGGGTGGACGCCTGAGGCTCGATCCCGCATTTTCGTATGCCGAGCCTCCTTCCTCATGACCTTTGTCCAGAGTGGAATTCCTCCACGGCTCCCGGCACATGATCAGTGCATGCTCAGTCACGATATCAGTGCCTGCACAGCCACGTGATCACTGACGGCACAGTCACGTGATCAGCGCCTCTCAGTCACGTGATCACCGTACGATAAACACGTGATCAGTGAACGACCAGCCACGTGATCACTGCATGCGCGGTCAGGTGGTCAGTTCCTGATCAGCCACCTGATCAGTGCGTGCACAGTCCCCTGATCAGCGCCTGTCAGTCACTGATCACTGCCTGATAAACACTTGATCAGTGCCCGAACAGCCACGTCATCAGTGCATGCGCAGTCACGTGATCAGTGCATGATAGCCACGTGATCAGTGCGTGCACAGTCCCATGATCAGCGCCTGTCAGTCACTGATCATTGCCTGTTAAACACGTGATCAGTGCATGATGAGCCATGTGATCAGTGCCGGATCAGCCACGTCATCAGTGCATGCGCGGTCACGTCATCAGTGCATGATAGCCACGTGATCAGTGCATGCTCAGTCACGTGATCTGGACTTGATCAGCCACGTGATCAGTGCCTGCAGAGTCACGTGATCAGGGCCTGCTGAGCTACGTGATTCCTGCCGGCTCATCTGCATGACAATTGCCAGCTGAGCTGCGTGATTCCTGTCGGCTCATCTGCTTGACAATTGCCAGCTGAGCTGCGTGATTCCTGCCTGGTCACGTGCTTGATTATTGCCAGTTGAGCAGCATGATTCGTCACTGCTGAGCTCCATGCTTATTGCCTGCTGATTGCGTGGTTCGTGTCTGCTCAGCTCTTTGAGTATTGCCTCCTGAGGTCCCTGTTCGGTCGCCACCTGCCGGGGACCAGCCCCAACTGATCCAGGGTATTCGAAGGAGAGATGGCCTAGGCGACTATTTATATGCTAATCAGAGATGTCAAGAATAATAGTATGAGGAGAGCTCAGTAGGAAAATTCGGTGGAGAAAAGAGACTGAGTAGCTTGGTTTACGCAGAAGACCAATCAAACTTCAAGACAAGAAGTTTGCACCACTTACGTAGGCCGCAGGCGCCCTCTCGAATAGCGAAAGGTGCCTCACCCTAGACACCTTCTCGAGTGGGTCTTAGCAGCCCAGGCATAATTAGTAAGCGTGGTGGGTTCCGCGCTCCAGATGGAAACTCAGCTGGAAGTTAAAGGGAAGAATGACAAGGAACTTTATGAATTGGAGCTGTAAGTTAACTCTTTGACAGAGAGAGCGAGATGGTGGTGGGGGACAGCCCCCAGTGAAATCAGAGGTGAGAGCACAAAGCAATACAGTAGGCAGACTCCGGTTATTTTGGGGGGAGATGCTCGAGAATATCCGGGTGGACTCCAGAGGCTCGATCCCGCATTTGCGTATGCCGAGCCTCCTTCCTCATGACCTTTGTCCAGAGTGGAATGCCTCCCCGGCTCCCGGCACATGATCAGTGCATGCTCAGTCACGATATCAGTGCCTGCTCAGCCACGTGATCACTGACGGCACAGTCACGTGATCAGCGCCTCTCAGTCACGTGATCACCGTATGATAAACACGTGATCAGTGAGCGACCAGCCACGTGATCACTGCATGCGCGGTCAGGTGGTCAGTTCCTGATCAGCCACCTGATCAGTGCGTGCACAGTCCCCTGATCAGCGCCTGTCAGTCACTGATCACTGCCTGATAAACACGTGATCAGTGCCCGAACAGCCACGTCATCAGTGCATGCGCAGTCACGTGATCAGTGCATGATAGCCACGTGATCAGTGCGTGCACAGTCCCATGATCAGCACCTGTCAGTCACTGATCATTGCCTGATAAACACGTGATCAGTGCATGATGAGCCATGTGATCAGTGCCCGATCAGCCACGTCATCAGTGCATGCGCAGTCACGTCATCAGTGCATGATAGCCACGTGATCAGTGCATGCTCAGTCACGTGATCTGGACTTGATCAGCCACGTGATCAGTGCCTGCAGAGTCACGTGATCAGGGCCTGCTGAGCTGCGTGATTCCTGCCGGCTCATCTGCATGACAATTGCCAGCTGAGCTGCGTGATTCCTGTCGGCTCATCTGCTTGACAATTGCCAGCTGAGCTGCGTGATTCCTGCCTGGTCACGTGCTTGATTATTGCCAGTTGAGCAGCATGATTCGTCACTGCTGAGCTCCATGCTTATTGCCTGCTGATTGCGTGGTTCGTGTCTGCTCAGCTCTTTGAGTATTGCCTCCTGAGGTCCCTGTTCGGTCGCCACCTGCCGGGGACCAGCCCCAACTGATCCAGGGTATTCGAAGGAGAGATGGCCTAGGCGACTATTTATATGCTAATCAGAGATGTCAAGAATAATAGTATGAGGAGAGCTCAGTAGGAAAATTCGGTGGAGAAAAGAGACTGAGTAGCTTGGTTTACGCGGAAGACCAATCAAACTTCAAGACAAGAAGTTTGCACCACTTACGTAGGCCGCAGGCGCCCTCTCGAATAGCGAAAGGTGCCTCACCCTAGACACCTTCTCGAGTGGGTCTTAGCAGCCCAGGCATAATTAGTAAGCGTGGTGGGTTCCGCGCTCCAGATGGAGACTCAGCTGGAAGTTAAAGGGAAGAATGACAAGGAACTTTATGAATTGGAGCTGTAAGTTAACTCTTTGACAGAGAGAGCGAGATGGTGGTGGGGGACAGCCCCAGTGAAATCAGAGGTGAGAGCACAAAGCAATACAGTAGGCAGACTCCGGTTTTTTGGGGGGAGATGCTCGAGAATATCCGGGTGGACTCCTGAGGCTCGATCCCGCATTTGCGTATGCCGAGCCTCCTTCCTCATGACCTTTGTCCAGAGTGGAATGCCTCCCCGGCTCCCGGCACATGATCAGTGCATGCTCAGTCACGATATCAGTGCCTGCTCAGCCACGTGATCACTGACGGCACAGTCACGTGATCAGCGCCTCTCAGTCACGTGATCACCGTATGATAAACACGTGATCAGTGAACGACCAGCCACGTGATCACTGCATGCGCGGTCAGGTGGTCAGTTCCTGATCAGCCACCTGATCAGTGCGTGCACAGTCCCCTGATCAGCGCCTGTCAGTCACTGATCACTGCCTGATAAACACGTGATCAGTGCCCGAACAGCCACGTCATCAGTGCATGCGCAGTCACGTGATCAGTGCATGATAGCCACGTGATCAGTGCGTGCACAGTCCCATGATCAGCGCCTGTCAGTCACTGATCATTGCCTGATAAACACGTGATCAGTGCATGATGAGCCATGTGATCAGTGCCCGATCAGCCACGTCATCAGTGCATGCGCAGTCACGTCATCAGTGCATGATAGCCACGTGATCAGTGCATGCTCAGTCACGTGATCTGGACTTGATCAGCCACGTGATCAGTGCCTGCAGAGTCACGTGATCAGGGCCTGCTGAGCTGCGTGATTCCTGCCGGCTCATCTGCATGACAATTGCCATCTGAGCTGCGTGATTCCTGTCGGCTCATCTGCTTGACAATTGCCAGCTGAGCTGCGTGATTCCTGCCTGGTCACGTGCTTGATTATTGCCAGTTGAGCAGCATGATTCGTCACTGCTGAGCTCCATGCTTATTGCCTGCTGATTGCGTGGTTCGTGTCTGCTCAGCTCTTTGAGTATTGCCTCCTGAGGTCCCTGTTCGGTCGCCACCTGCCGGGGACCAGCCCCAACTGATCCAGGGTATTCGAAGGAGAGATGGCCTAGGCGACTATTTATATGCTAATCAGAGATGTCAAGAATAATAGTATGAGGAGAGCTCAGTAGGAAAATTCGGTGGAGAAAAGAGACTGAGTAGCTTGGTTTACGCGGAAGACCAATCAAACTTCAAGACAAGAAGTTTGCACCACTTACGTAGGCCGCAGGCGCCCTCTCGAATAGCGAAAGGTGCCTCACCCTAGACACCTTCTCGAGTGGGTCTTAGCAGCCCAGGCATAATTAGTAAGCGTGGTGGGTTCCGCGCTCCAGATGGAGACTCAGCTGGAAGTTAAAGGGAAGAATGACAAGGAACTTTATGAATTGGAGCTGTAAGTTAACTCTTTGACAGAGAGAGCGAGATGGTGGTGGGGGACAGCCCCCAGTGAAATCAGAGGTGAGAGCACAAAGCAATACAGTAGGCAGACTCCGGTTTTTGGGGGGAGATGCTCGAGAATATCCGGGTGGACTCCTGAGGCTCGATCCCGCATTTGCGTATGCCGAGCCTCCTTCCTCATGACCTTTGTCCAGAGTGGAATGCCTCCCCGGCTCCCGGCACATGATCAGTGCATGCTCAGTCACGATATCAGTGCCTGCTCAGCCACGTGATCACTGACGGCACAGTCACGTGATCAGCGCCTCTCAGTCACGTGATCACCGTATGATAAACACGTGATCAGTGAACGACCAGCCACGTGATCACTGCATGCGCGGTCAGGTGGTCAGTTCCTGATCAGCCACCTGATCAGTGCGTGCACAGTCCCCTGATCAGCGCCTGTCAGTCACTGATCACTGCCTGATAAACACGTGATCAGTGCCCGAACAGCCACGTCATCAGTGCATGCGCAGTCACGTGATCAGTGCATGATAGCCACGTGATCAGTGCGTGCACAGTCCCATGATCAGCGCCTGTCAGTCACTGATCATTGCCTGATAAACACGTGATCAGTGCATGATGAGCCATGTGATCAGTGCCCGATCAGCCACGTCATCAGTGCATGCGCAGTCACGTCATCAGTGCATGATAGCCACGTGATCAGTGCATGCTCAGTCACGTGATCTGGACTTGATCAGCCACGTGATCAGTGCCTGCAGAGTCACGTGATCAGGGCCTGCTGAGCTGCGTGATTCCTGCCGGCTCATCTGCATGACAATTGCCAGCTGAGCTGCGTGATTCCTGTCGGCTCATCTGCTTGACAATTGCCAGCTGAGCTGCGTGATTCCTGCCTGGTCACGTGCTTGATTATTGCCAGTTGAGCAGCATGATTCGTCACTGCTGAGCTCCATGCTTATTGCCTGCTGATTGCGTGGTTCGTGTCTGCTCAGCTCTTTGAGTATTGCCTCCTGAGGTCCCTGTTCGGTCGCCACCTGCCGGGGACCAGCCCCAACTGATCCAGGGTATTCGAAGGAGAGATGGCCTAGGCGACTATTTATATGCTAATCAGAGATGTCAAGAATAATAGTATGAGGAGAGCTCAGTAGGAAAATTCGGTGGAGAAAAGAGACTGAGTAGCTTGGTTTACGCGGAAGACCAATCAAACTTCAAGACAAGAAGTTTGCACCACTTACGTAGGCCGCAGGCGCCCTCTCGAATAGCGAAAGGTGCCTCACCCTAGACACCTTCTCGAGTGGGTCTTAGCAGCCCAGGCATAATTAGTAAGCGTGGTGGGTTCCGCGCTCCAGATGGAGACTCAGCTGGAAGTTAAAGGGAAGAATGACAAGGAACTTTATGAATTGGAGCTGTAAGTTAACTCTTTGACAGAGAGAGCGAGATGGTGGTGGGGGACAGCCCCCAGTGAAATCAGAGGTGAGAGCACAAAGCAATACAGTAGGCAGACTCCGGTTTTTTGGGGGAGATGCTCGAGAATATCCGGGTGGACTCCTGAGGCTCGATCCCGCATTTGCGTATGCCGAGCCTCCTTCCTCATGACCTTTGTCCAGAGTGGAATGCCTCCCCGGCTCCCGGCACATGATCAGTGCATGCTCAGTCACGATATCAGTGCCTGCTCAGCCACGTGATCACTGACGGCACAGTCACGTGATCAGCGCCTCTCAGTCACGTGATCACCGTATGATAAACACGTGATCAGTGAACGACCAGCCACGTGATCACTGCATGCGCGGTCAGGTGGTCAGTTCCTGATCAGCCACCTGATCAGTGCGTGCACAGTCCCCTGATCAGCGCCTGTCAGTCACTGATCACTGCCTGATAAACACGTGATCAGTGCCCGAACAGCCACGTCATCAGTGCATGCGCAGTCACGTGATCAGTGCATGATAGCCACGTGATCAGTGCGTGCACAGTCCCATGATCAGCGCCTGTCAGTCACTGATCATTGCCTGATAAACACGTGATCAGTGCATGATGAGCCATGTGATCAGTGCCCGATCAGCCACGTCATCAGTGCATGCGCAGTCACGTCATCAGTGCATGATAGCCACGTGATCAGTGCATGCTCAGTCACGTGATCTGGACTTGATCAGCCACGTGATCAGTGCCTGCAGAGTCACGTGATCAGGGCCTGCTGAGCTGCGTGATTCCTGCCGGCTCATCTGCATGACAATTGCCATCTGAGCTGCGTGATTCCTGTCGGCTCATCTGCTTGACAATTGCCAGCTGAGCTGCGTGATTCCTGCCTGGTCACGTGCTTGATTATTGCCAGTTGAGCAGCATGATTCGTCACTGCTGAGCTCCATGCTTATTGCCTGCTGATTGCGTGGTTCGTGTCTGCTCAGCTCTTTGAGTATTGCCTCCTGAGGTCCCTGTTCGGTCGCCACCTGCCGGGGACCAGCCCCAACTGATCCAGGGTATTCGAAGGAGAGATGGCCTAGGCGACTATTTATATGCTAATCAGAGATGTCAAGAATAATAGTATGAGGAGAGCTCAGTAGGAAAATTCGGTGGAGAAAAGAGACTGAGTAGCTTGGTTTACGCGGAAGACCAATCAAACTTCAAGACAAGAAGTTTGCACCACTTACGTAGGCCGCAGGCGCCCTCTCGAATAGCGAAAGGTGCCTCACCCTAGACACCTTCTCGAGTGGGTCTTAGCAGCCCAGGCATAATTAGTAAGCGTGGTGGGTTCCGCGCTCCAGATGGAGACTCAGCTGGAAGTTAAAGGGAAGAATGACAAGGAACTTTATGAATTGGAGCTGTAAGTTAACTCTTTGACAGAGAGAGCGAGATGGTGGTGGGGGACAGCCCCCAGTGAAATCAGAGGTGAGAGCACAAAGCAATACAGTAGGCAGACTCCGGTTTTTTTGGGGGAGATGCTCGAGAATATCCGGGTGGACTCCTGAGGCTCGATCCCGCATTTGCGTATGCCGAGCCTCCTTCCTCATGACCTTTGTCCAGAGTGGAATGCCTCCCCGGCTCCCGGCACATGATCAGTGCATGCTCAGTCACGATATCAGTGCCTGCTCAGCCACGTGATCACTGACGGCACAGTCACGTGATCAGCGCCTCTCAGTCACGTGATCACCGTATGATAAACACGTGATCAGTGAACGACCAGCCACGTGATCACTGCATGCGCGGTCAGGTGGTCAGTTCCTGATCAGCCACCTGATCAGTGCGTGCACAGTCCCCTGATCAGCGCCTGTCAGTCACTGATCACTGCCTGATAAACACGTGATCAGTGCCCGAACAGCCACGTCATCAGTGCATGCGCAGTCACGTGATCAGTGCATGATAGCCACGTGATCAGTGCGTGCACAGTCCCATGATCAGCGCCTGTCAGTCACTGATCATTGCCTGATAAACACGTGATCAGTGCATGATGAGCCATGTGATCAGTGCCCGATCAGCCACGTCATCAGTGCATGCGCAGTCACGTCATCAGTGCATGATAGCCACGTGATCAGTGCATGCTCAGTCACGTGATCTGGACTTGATCAGCCACGTGATCAGTGCCTGCAGAGTCACGTGATCAGGGCCTGCTGAGCTGCGTGATTCCTGCCGGCTCATCTGCATGACAATTGCCAGCTGAGCTGCGTGATTCCTGTCGGCTCATCTGCTTGACAATTGCCAGCTGAGCTGCGTGATTCCTGCCTGGTCACGTGCTTGATTATTGCCAGTTGAGCAGCATGATTCGTCACTGCTGAGCTCCATGCTTATTGCCTGCTGATTGCGTGGTTCGTGTCTGCTCAGCTCTTTGAGTATTGCCTCCTGAGGTCCCTGTTCGGTCGCCACCTGCCGGGGACCAGCCCCAACTGATCCAGGGTATTCGAAGGAGAGATGGCCTAGGCGACTATTTATATGCTAATCAGAGATGTCAAGAATAATAGTATGAGGAGAGCTCAGTAGGAAAATTCGGTGGAGAAAAGAGACTGAGTAGCTTGGTTTACGCGGAAGACCAATCAAACTTCAAGACAAGAAGTTTGCACCACTTACGTAGGCCGCAGGCGCCCTCTCGAATAGCGAAAGGTGCCTCACCCTAGACACCTTCTCGAGTGGGTCTTAGCAGCCCAGGCATAATTAGTAAGCGTGGTGGGTTCCGCGCTCCAGATGGAGACTCAGCTGGAAGTTAAAGGGAAGAATGACAAGGAACTTTATGAATTGGAGCTGTAAGTTAACTCTTTGACAGAGAGAGCGAGATGGTGGTGGGGGACAGCCCCCAGTGAAATCAGAGGTGAGAGCACAAAGCAATACAGTAGGCAGACTCCGGTTTTTGGGGGGAGATGCTCGAGAATATCCGGGTGGACTCCTGAGGCTCGATCCCGCATTTGCGTATGCCGAGCCTCCTTCCTCATGACCTTTGTCCAGAGTGGAATGCCTCCCCGGCTCCCGGCACATGATCAGTGCATGCTCAGTCACGATATCAGTGCCTGCTCAGCCACGTGATCACTGACGGCACAGTCACGTGATCAGCGCCTCTCAGTCACGTGATCACCGTATGATAAACACGTGATCAGTGAACGACCAGCCACGTGATCACTGCATGCGCGGTCAGGTGGTCAGTTCCTGATCAGCCACCTGATCAGTGCGTGCACAGTCCCCTGATCAGCGCCTGTCAGTCACTGATCACTGCCTGATAAACACGTGATCAGTGCCCGAACAGCCACGTCATCAGTGCATGCGCAGTCACGTGATCAGTGCATGATAGCCACGTGATCAGTGCGTGCACAGTCCCATGATCAGCGCCTGTCAGTCACTGATCATTGCCTGATAAACACGTGATCAGTGCATGATGAGCCATGTGATCAGTGCCCGATCAGCCACGTCATCAGTGCATGCGCAGTCACGTCATCAGTGCATGATAGCCACGTGATCAGTGCATGCTCAGTCACGTGATCTGGACTTGATCAGCCACGTGATCAGTGCCTGCAGAGTCACGTGATCAGGGCCTGCTGAGCTGCGTGATTCCTGCCGGCTCATCTGCATGACAATTGCCATCTGAGCTGCGTGATTCCTGTCGGCTCATCTGCTTGACAATTGCCAGCTGAGCTGCGTGATTCCTGCCTGGTCACGTGCTTGATTATTGCCAGTTGAGCAGCATGATTCGTCACTGCTGAGCTCCATGCTTATTGCCTGCTGATTGCGTGGTTCGTGTCTGCTCAGCTCTTTGAGTATTGCCTCCTGAGGTCCCTGTTCGGTCGCCACCTGCCGGGGACCAGCCCCAACTGATCCAGGGTATTCGAAGGAGAGATGGCCTAGGCGACTATTTATATGCTAATCAGAGATGTCAAGAATAATAGTATGAGGAGAGCTCAGTAGGAAAATTCGGTGGAGAAAAGAGACTGAGTAGCTTGGTTTACGCGGAAGACCAATCAAACTTCAAGACAAGAAGTTTGCACCACTTACGTAGGCCGCAGGCGCCCTCTCGAATAGCGAAAGGTGCCTCACCCTAGACACCTTCTCGAGTGGGTCTTAGCAGCCCAGGCATAATTAGTAAGCGTGGTGGGTTCCGCGCTCCAGATGGAGACTCAGCTGGAAGTTAAAGGGAAGAATGACAAGGAACTTTATGAATTGGAGCTGTAAGTTAACTCTTTGACAGAGAGAGCGAGATGGTGGTGGGGGACAGCCCCCAGTGAAATCAGAGGTGAGAGCACAAAGCAATACAGTAGGCAGACTCCGGTTTTTTTGGGGGAGATGCTCGAGAATATCCGGGTGGACTCCTGAGGCTCGATCCCGCATTTGCGTATGCCGAGCCTCCTTCCTCATGACCTTTGTCCAGAGTGGAATGCCTCCCCGGCTCCCGGCACATGATCAGTGCATGCTCAGTCACGATATCAGTGCCTGCTCAGCCACGTGATCACTGACGGCACAGTCACGTGATCAGCGCCTCTCAGTCACGTGATCACCGTATGATAAACACGTGATCAGTGAACGACCAGCCACGTGATCACTGCATGCGCGGTCAGGTGGTCAGTTCCTGATCAGCCACCTGATCAGTGCGTGCACAGTCCCCTGATCAGCGCCTGTCAGTCACTGATCACTGCCTGATAAACACGTGATCAGTGCCCGAACAGCCACGTCATCAGTGCATGCGCAGTCACGTGATCAGTGCATGATAGCCACGTGATCAGTGCGTGCACAGTCCCATGATCAGCGCCTGTCAGTCACTGATCATTGCCTGATAAACACGTGATCAGTGCATGATGAGCCATGTGATCAGTGCCCGATCAGCCACGTCATCAGTGCATGCGCAGTCACGTCATCAGTGCATGATAGCCACGTGATCAGTGCATGCTCAGTCACGTGATCTGGACTTGATCAGCCACGTGATCAGTGCCTGCAGAGTCACGTGATCAGGGCCTGCTGAGCTGCGTGATTCCTGCCGGCTCATCTGCATGACAATTGCCATCTGAGCTGCGTGATTCCTGTCGGCTCATCTGCTTGACAATTGCCAGCTGAGCTGCGTGATTCCTGCCTGGTCACGTGCTTGATTATTGCCAGTTGAGCAGCATGATTCGTCACTGCTGAGCTTATTGCCTGCTGATTGCGTGGTTCGTGTCTGCTCAGCTCTTTGAGTATTGCCTCCTGAGGTCCCTGTTCGGTCGCCACCTGCCGGGGACCAGCCCCAACTGATCCAGGGTATTCGAAGGAGAGATGGCCTAGGCGACTATTTATATGCTAATCAGAGATGTCAAGAATAATAGTATGAGGAGAGCTCAGTAGGAAAATTCGGTGGAGAAAAGAGACTGAGTAGCTTGGTTTACGCGGAAGACCAATCAAACTTCAAGACAAGAAGTTTGCACCACTTACGTAGGCCGCAGGCGCCTCTCGAATAGCGAAAGGTGCCTCACCCTAGACACCTTCTCGAGTGGGTCTTAGCAGCCCAGGCATAATTAGTAAGCGTGGTGGGTTCCGCGCTCCAGATGGAGACTCAGCTGGAAGTTAAAGGGAAGAATGACAAGGAACTTTATGAATTGGAGCTGTAAGTTAACTCTTTGACAGAGAGAGCGAGATGGTGGTGGGGGACAGCCCCCAGTGAAATCAGAGGTGAGAGCACAAAGCAATACAGTAGGCAGACTCCGGTTTTTTTGGGGGAGATGCTCGAGAATATCCGGGTGGACTCCTGAGGCTCGATCCCGCATTTGCGTATGCCGAGCCTCCTTCCTCATGACCTTTGTCCAGAGTGGAATGCCTCCCCGGCTCCCGGCACATGATCAGTGCATGCTCAGTCACGATATCAGTGCCTGCTCAGCCACGTGATCACTGACGGCACAGTCACGTGATCAGCGCCTCTCAGTCACGTGATCACCGTATGATAAACACGTGATCAGTGAACGACCAGCCACGTGATCACTGCATGCGCAGTCAGGTGGTCAGTTCCTGATCAGCCACCTGATCAGTGCGTGCACAGTCCCCTGATCAGCGCCTGTCAGTCACTGATCACTGCCTGATAAACACGTGATCAGTGCCCGAACAGCCACGTCATCAGTGCATGCGCAGTCACGTGATCAGTGCATGATAGCCACGTGATCAGTGCGTGCACAGTCCCATGATCAGCGCCTGTCAGTCACTGATCATTGCCTGATAAACACGTGATCAGTGCATGATGAGCCATGTGATCAGTGCCTGATCAGCCACGTCATCAGTGCATGCGCAGTCACGTCATCAGTGCATGATAGCCACGTGATCAGTGCATGCTCAGTCACGTGATCTGGACTTGATCAGCCACGTGATCAGTGCCTGCAGAGTCACGTGATCAGGGCCTGCTGAGCTGCGTGATTCCTGCCGGCTCATCTGCATGACAATTGCCATCTGAGCTGCGTGATTCCTGTCGGCTCATCTGCTTGACAATTGCCAGCTGAGCTGCGTGATTCCTGCCTGGTCACGTGCTTGATTATTGCCAGTTGAGCAGCATGATTCGTCACTGCTGAGCTCCATGCTTATTGCCTGCTGATTGCGTGGTTCGTGTCTGCTCAGCTCTTTGAGTATTGCCTCCTGAGGTCCCTGTTCGGTCGCCACCTGCCGGGGACCAGCCCCAACTGATCCAGGGTATTCGAAGGAGAGATGGCCTAGGCGACTATTTATATGCTAATCAGAGATGTCAAGAATAATAGTATGAGGAGAGCTCAGTAGGAAAATTCGGTGGAGAAAAGAGACTGAGTAGCTTGGTTTACGCGGAAGACCAATCAAACTTCAAGACAAGAAGTTTGCACCACTTACGTAGGCCGCAGGCGCCCTCTCGAATAGCGAAAGGTGCCTCACCCTAGACACCTTCTCGAGTGGGTCTTAGCAGCCCAGGCATAATTAGTAAGCGTGGTGGGTTCCGCGCTCCAGATGGAGACTCAGCTGGAAGTTAAAGGGAAGAATGACAAGGAACTTTATGAATTGGAGCTGTAAGTTAACTCTTTGACAGAGAGAGCGAGATGGTGGTGGGGGACAGCCCCCAGTGAAATCAGAGGTGAGAGCACAAAGCAATACAGTAGGCAGACTCTGGTTTTTTTGGGGGAGATGCTCGAGAATATCCGGGTGGACTCCTGAGGCTCGATCCCGCATTTGCGTATGCCGAGCCTCCTTCCTCATGACCTTTGTCCAGAGTGGAATGCCTCCCCGGCTCCCGGCACATGATCAGTGCATGCTCAGTCACGATATCAGTGCCTGCTCAGCCACGTGATCACTGACGGCACAGTCACGTGATCAGCGCCTCTCAGTCACGTGATCACCGTATGATAAACACGTGATCAGTGAACGACCAGCCACGTGATCACTGCATGCGCAGTCAGGTGGTCAGTTCCTGATCAGCCACCTGATCAGTGCGTGCACAGTCCCCTGATCAGCGCCTGTCAGTCACTGATCACTGCCTGATAAACACGTGATCAGTGCCCGAACAGCCACGTCATCAGTGCATGCGCAGTCACGTGATCAGTGCATGATAGCCACGTGATCAGTGCGTGCACAGTCCCATGATCAGCGCCTGTCAGTCACTGATCATTGCCTGATAAACACGTGATCAGTGCATGATGAGCCATGTGATCAGTGCCCGATCAGCCACGTCATCAGTGCATGCGCAGTCACGTCATCAGTGCATGATAGCCACGTGATCAGTGCATGCTCAGTCACGTGATCTGGACTTGATCAGCCACGTGATCAGTGCCTGCAGAGTCACGTGATCAGGGCCTGCTGAGCTGCGTGATTCCTGCCGGCTCATCTGCATGACAATTGCCAGCTGAGCTGCGTGATTCCTGTCGGCTCATCTGCTTGACAATTGCCAGCTGAGCTGCGTGATTCCTGCCTGGTCACGTGCTTGATTATTGCCAGTTGAGCAGCATGATTCGTCACTGCTGAGCTCCATGCTTATTGCCTGCTGATTGCGTGGTTCGTGTCTGCTCAGCTCTTTGAGTATTGCCTCCTGAGGTCCCTGTTCGGTCGCCACCTGCCGGGGACCAGCCCCAACTGATCCAGGGTATTCGAAGGAGAGATGGCCTAGGCGACTATTTATATGCTAATCAGAGATGTCAAGAATAATAGTATGAGGAGAGCTCAGTAGGAAAATTCGGTGGAGAAAAGAGACTGAGTAGCTTGGTTTACGCGGAAGACCAATCAAACTTCAAGACAAGAAGTTTGCACCACTTACGTAGGCCGCAGGCGCCCTCTCGAATAGCGAAAGGTGCCTCACCCTAGACACCTTCTCGAGTGGGTCTTAGCAGCCCAGGCATAATTAGTAAGCGTGGTGGGTTCCGCGCTCCAGATGGAGACTCAGCTGGAAGTTAAAGGGAAGAATGACAAGGAACTTTATGAATTGGAGCTGTAAGTTAACTCTTTGACAGAGAGAGCGAGATGGTGGTGGGGGACAGCCCCCAGTGAAATCAGAGGTGAGAGCACAAAGCAATACAGTAGGCAGACTCCGGTTTTTTTGGGGGAGATGCTCGAGAATATCCGGGTGGACTCCTGAGGCTCGATCCCGCATTTGCGTATGCCGAGCCTCCTTCCTCATGACCTTTGTCCAGAGTGGAATGCCTCCCCGGCTCCCGGCACATGATCAGTGCATGCTCAGTCACGATATCAGTGCCTGCTCAGCCACGTGATCACTGACGGCACAGTCACGTGATCAGCGCCTCTCAGTCACGTGATCACCGTATGATAAACACGTGATCAGTGAACGACCAGCCACGTGATCACTGCATGCGCGGTCAGGTGGTCAGTTCCTGATCAGCCACCTGATCAGTGCGTGCACAGTCCCCTGATCAGCGCCTGTCAGTCACTGATCACTGCCTGATAAACACGTGATCAGTGCCCGAACAGCCACGTCATCAGTGCATGCGCAGTCACGTGATCAGTGCATGATAGCCACGTGATCAGTGCGTGCACAGTCCCATGATCAGCGCCTGTCAGTCACTGATCATTGCCTGATAAACACGTGATCAGTGCATGATGAGCCATGTGATCAGTGCCCGATCAGCCACGTCATCAGTGCATGCGCAGTCACGTCATCAGTGCATGATAGCCACGTGATCAGTGCATGCTCAGTCACGTGATCTGGACTTGATCAGCCACGTGATCAGTGCCTGCAGAGTCACGTGATCAGGGCCTGCTGAGCTGCGTGATTCCTGCCGGCTCATCTGCATGACAATTGCCATCTGAGCTGCGTGATTCCTGTCGGCTCATCTGCTTGACAATTGCCAGCTGAGCTGCGTGATTCCTGCCTGGTCACGTGCTTGATTATTGCCAGTTGAGCAGCATGATTCGTCACTGCTGAGCTCCATGCTTATTGCCTGCTGATTGCGTGGTTCGTGTCTGCTCAGCTCTTTGAGTATTGCCTCCTGAGGTCCCTGTTCGGTCGCCACCTGCCGGGGACCAGCCCCAACTGATCCAGGGTATTCGAAGGAGAGATGGCCTAGGCGACTATTTATATGCTAATCAGAGATGTCAAGAATAATAGTATGAGGAGAGCTCAGTAGGAAAATTCGGTGGAGAAAAGAGACTGAGTAGCTTGGTTTACGCGGAAGACCAATCAAACTTCAAGACAAGAAGTTTGCACCACTTACGTAGGCCGCAGGCGCCCTCTCGAATAGCGAAAGGTGCCTCACCCTAGACACCTTCTCGAGTGGGTCTTAGCAGCCCAGGCATAATTAGTAAGCGTGGTGGGTTCCGCGCTCCAGATGGAGACTCAGCTGGAAGTTAAAGGGAAGAATGACAAGGAACTTTATGAATTGGAGCTGTAAGTTAACTCTTTGACAGAGAGAGCGAGATGGTGGTGGGGGACAGCCCCCAGTGAAATCAGAGGTGAGAGCACAAAGCAATACAGTAGGCAGACTCCGGTTTTTTTGGGGGAGATGCTCGAGAATATCCGGGTGGACTCCTGAGGCTCGATCCCGCATTTGCGTATGCCGAGCCTCCTTCCTCATGACCTTTGTCCAGAGTGGAATGCCTCCCCGGCTCCCGGCACATGATCAGTGCATGCTCAGTCACGATATCAGTGCCTGCTCAGCCACGTGATCACTGACGGCACAGTCACGTGATCAGCGCCTCTCAGTCACGTGATCACCGTATGATAAACACGTGATCAGTGAACGACCAGCCACGTGATCACTGCATGCGCGGTCAGGTGGTCAGTTCCTGATCAGCCACCTGATCAGTGCGTGCACAGTCCCCTGATCAGCGCCTGTCAGTCACTGATCACTGCCTGATAAACACGTGATCAGTGCCCGAACAGCCACGTCATCAGTGCATGCGCAGTCACGTGATCAGTGCATGATAGCCACGTGATCAGTGCGTGCACAGTCCCATGATCAGCGCCTGTCAGTCACTGATCATTGCCTGATAAACACGTGATCAGTGCATGATGAGCCATGTGATCAGTGCCCGATCAGCCACGTCATCAGTGCATGCGCAGTCACGTCATCAGTGCATGATAGCCACGTGATCAGTGCATGCTCAGTCACGTGATCTGGACTTGATCAGCCACGTGATCAGTGCCTGCAGAGTCACGTGATCAGGGCCTGCTGAGCTGCGTGATTCCTGCCGGCTCATCTGCATGACAATTGCCAGCTGAGCTGCGTGATTCCTGTCGGCTCATCTGCTTGACAATTGCCAGCTGAGCTGCGTGATTCCTGCCTGGTCACGTGCTTGATTATTGCCAGTTGAGCAGCATGATTCGTCACTGCTGAGCTCCATGCTTATTGCCTGCTGATTGCGTGGTTCGTGTCTGCTCAGCTCTTTGAGTATTGCCTCCTGAGGTCCCTGTTCGGTCGCCACCTGCCGGGGACCAGCCCCAACTGATCCAGGGTATTCGAAGGAGAGATGGCCTAGGCGACTATTTATATGCTAATCAGAGATGTCAAGAATAATAGTATGAGGAGAGCTCAGTAGGAAAATTCGGTGGAGAAAAGAGACTGAGTAGCTTGGTTTACGCGGAAGACCAATCAAACTTCAAGACAAGAAGTTTGCACCACTTACGTAGGCCGCAGGCGCCCTCTCGAATAGCGAAAGGTGCCTCACCCTAGACACCTTCTCGAGTGGGTCTTAGCAGCCCAGGCATAATTAGTAAGCGTGGTGGGTTCCGCGCTCCAGATGGAGACTCAGCTGGAAGTTAAAGGGAAGAATGACAAGGAACTTTATGAATTGGAGCTGTAAGTTAACTCTTTGACAGAGAGAGCGAGATGGTGGTGGGGGACAGCCCCCAGTGAAATCAGAGGTGAGAGCACAAAGCAATACAGTAGGCAGACTCCGGTTTTTGGGGGGAGATGCTCGAGAATATCCGGGTGGACTCCTGAGGCTCGATCCCGCATTTGCGTATGCCGAGCCTCCTTCCTCATGACCTTTGTCCAGAGTGGAATGCCTCCCCGGCTCCCGGCACATGATCAGTGCATGCTCAGTCACGATATCAGTGCCTGCTCAGCCACGTGATCACTGACGGCACAGTCACGTGATCAGCGCCTCTCAGTCACGTGATCACCGTATGATAAACACGTGATCAGTGAACGACCAGCCACGTGATCACTGCATGCGCGGTCAGGTGGTCAGTTCCTGATCAGCCACCTGATCAGTGCGTGCACAGTCCCCTGATCAGCGCCTGTCAGTCACTGATCACTGCCTGATAAACACGTGATCAGTGCCCGAACAGCCACGTCATCAGTGCATGCGCAGTCACGTGATCAGTGCATGATAGCCACGTGATCAGTGCGTGCACAGTCCCATGATCAGCGCCTGTCAGTCACTGATCATTGCCTGATAAACACGTGATCAGTGCATGATGAGCCATGTGATCAGTGCCCGATCAGCCACGTCATCAGTGCATGCGCAGTCACGTCATCAGTGCATGATAGCCACGTGATCAGTGCATGCTCAGTCACGTGATCTGGACTTGATCAGCCACGTGATCAGTGCCTGCAGAGTCACGTGATCAGGGCCTGCTGAGCTGCGTGATTCCTGCCGGCTCATCTGCATGACAATTGCCAGCTGAGCTGCGTGATTCCTGTCGGCTCATCTGCTTGACAATTGCCAGCTGAGCTGCGTGATTCCTGCCTGGTCACGTGCTTGATTATTGCCAGTTGAGCAGCATGATTCGTCACTGCTGAGCTCCATGCTTATTGCCTGCTGATTGCGTGGTTCGTGTCTGCTCAGCTCTTTGAGTATTGCCTCCTGAGGTCCCTGTTCGGTCGCCACCTGCCGGGGACCAGCCCCAACTGATCCAGGGTATTCGAAGGAGAGATGGCCTAGGCGACTATTTATATGCTAATCAGAGATGTCAAGAATAATAGTATGAGGAGAGCTCAGTAGGAAAATTCGGTGGAGAAAAGAGACTGAGTAGCTTGGTTTACGCGGAAGACCAATCAAACTTCAAGACAAGAAGTTTGCACCACTTACGTAGGCCGCAGGCGCCCTCTCGAATAGCGAAAGGTGCCTCACCCTAGACACCTTCTCGAGTGGGTCTTAGCAGCCCAGGCATAATTAGTAAGCGTGGTGGGTTCCGCGCTCCAGATGGAGACTCAGCTGGAAGTTAAAGGGAAGAATGACAAGGAACTTTATGAATTGGAGCTGTAAGTTAACTCTTTGACAGAGAGAGCGAGATGGTGGTGGGGGACAGCCCCCAGTGAAATCAGAGGTGAGAGCACAAAGCAATACAGTAGGCAGACTCCGGTTTTTTGGGGGGAGATGCTCGAGAATATCCGGGTGGACTCCTGAGGCTCGATCCCGCATTTGCGTATGCCGAGCCTCCTTCCTCATGACCTTTGTCCAGAGTGGAATGCCTCCCCGGCTCCCGGCACATGATCAGTGCATGCTCAGTCACGATATCAGTGCCTGCTCAGCCACGTGATCACTGACGGCACAGTCACGTGATCAGCGCCTCTCAGTCACGTGATCACCGTATGATAAACACGTGATCAGTGAACGACCAGCCACGTGATCACTGCATGCGCGGTCAGGTGGTCAGTTCCTGATCAGCCACCTGATCAGTGCGTGCACAGTCCCCTGATCAGCGCCTGTCAGTCACTGATCACTGCCTGATAAACACGTGATCAGTGCCCGAACAGCCACGTCATCAGTGCATGCGCAGTCACGTGATCAGTGCATGATAGCCACGTGATCAGTGCGTGCACAGTCCCATGATCAGCGCCTGTCAGTCACTGATCATTGCCTGATAAACACGTGATCAGTGCATGATGAGCCATGTGATCAGTGCCCGATCAGCCACGTCATCAGTGCATGCGCAGTCACGTCATCAGTGCATGATAGCCACGTGATCAGTGCATGCTCAGTCACGTGATCTGGACTTGATCAGCCACGTGATCAGTGCCTGCAGAGTCACGTGATCAGGGCCTGCTGAGCTGCGTGATTCCTGCCGGCTCATCTGCATGACAATTGCCAGCTGAGCTGCGTGATTCCTGTCGGCTCATCTGCTTGACAATTGCCAGCTGAGCTGCGTGATTCCTGCCTGGTCACGTGCTTGATTATTGCCAGTTGAGCAGCATGATTCGTCACTGCTGAGCTCCATGCTTATTGCCTGCTGATTGCGTGGTTCGTGTCTGCTCAGCTCTTTGAGTATTGCCTCCTGAGGTCCCTGTTCGGTCGCCACCTGCCGGGGACCAGCCCCAACTGATCCAGGGTATTCGAAGGAGAGATGGCCTAGGCGACTATTTATATGCTAATCAGAGATGTCAAGAATAATAGTATGAGGAGAGCTCAGTAGGAAAATTCGGTGGAGAAAAGAGACTGAGTAGCTTGGTTTACGCGGAAGACCAATCAAACTTCAAGACAAGAAGTTTGCACCACTTACGTAGGCCGCAGGCGCCCTCTCGAATAGCGAAAGGTGCCTCACCCTAGACACCTTCTCGAGTGGGTCTTAGCAGCCCAGGCATAATTAGTAAGCGTGGTGGGTTCCGCGCTCCAGATGGAGACTCAGCTGGAAGTTAAAGGGAAGAATGACAAGGAACTTTATGAATTGGAGCTGTAAGTTAACTCTTTGACAGAGAGAGCGAGATGGTGGTGGGGGACAGCCCCCAGTGAAATCAGAGGTGAGAGCACAAAGCAATACAGTAGGCAGACTCCGGTTTTTTTGGGGGAGATGCTCGAGAATATCCGGGTGGACTCCTGAGGCTCGATCCCGCATTTGCGTATGCCGAGCCTCCTTCCTCATGACCTTTGTCCAGAGTGGAATGCCTCCCCGGCTCCCGGCACATGATCAGTGCATGCTCAGTCACGATATCAGTGCCTGCTCAGCCACGTGATCACTGACGGCACAGTCACGTGATCAGCGCCTCTCAGTCACGTGATCACCGTATGATAAACACGTGATCAGTGAACGACCAGCCACGTGATCACTGCATGCGCGGTCAGGTGGTCAGTTCCTGATCAGCCACCTGATCAGTGCGTGCACAGTCCCCTGATCAGCGCCTGTCAGTCACTGATCACTGCCTGATAAACACGTGATCAGTGCCCGAACAGCCACGTCATCAGTGCATGCGCAGTCACGTGATCAGTGCATGATAGCCACGTGATCAGTGCGTGCACAGTCCCATGATCAGCGCCTGTCAGTCACTGATCATTGCCTGATAAACACGTGATCAGTGCATGATGAGCCATGTGATCAGTGCCTGATCAGCCACGTCATCAGTGCATGCGCAGTCACGTCATCAGTGCATGATAGCCACGTGATCAGTGCATGCTCAGTCACGTGATCTGGACTTGATCAGCCACGTGATCAGTGCCTGCAGAGTCACGTGATCAGGGCCTGCTGAGCTGCGTGATTCCTGCCGGCTCATCTGCATGACAATTGCCATCTGAGCTGCGTGATTCCTGTCGGCTCATCTGCTTGACAATTGCCAGCTGAGCTGCGTGATTCCTGCCTGGTCACGTGCTTGATTATTGCCAGTTGAGCAGCATGATTCGTCACTGCTGAGCTCCATGCTTATTGCCTGCTGATTGCGTGGTTCGTGTCTGCTCAGCTCTTTGAGTATTGCCTCCTGAGGTCCCTGTTCGGTCGCCACCTGCCGGGGACCAGCCCCAACTGATCCAGGGTATTCGAAGGAGAGATGGCCTAGGCGACTATTTATATGCTAATCAGAGATGTCAAGAATAATAGTATGAGGAGAGCTCAGTAGGAAAATTCGGTGGAGAAAAGAGACTGAGTAGCTTGGTTTACGCGGAAGACCAATCAAACTTCAAGACAAGAAGTTTGCACCACTTACGTAGGCCGCAGGCGCCCTCTCGAATAGCGAAAGGTGCCTCACCCTAGACACCTTCTCGAGTGGGTCTTAGCAGCCCAGGCATAATTAGTAAGCGTGGTGGGTTCCGCGCTCCAGATGGAGACTCAGCTGGAAGTTAAAGGGAAGAATGACAAGGAACTTTATGAATTGGAGCTGTAAGTTAACTCTTTGACAGAGAGAGCGAGATGGTGGTGGGGGACAGCCCCCAGTGAAATCAGAAGTGAGAGCACAAAGCAATACAGTAGGCAGACTCTGGTTTTTGGGGGAGATGCTCGAAAATATCCGGGTGGACTCCTGAGGCTCGATCCCGCATTTGCGTATGCCGAGCCTCCTTCCTCATGACCTTTGTCCAGAGTGGAATGCCTCCCCGGCTCCCGGCACATGATCAGTGCATGCTCAGTCACGATATCAGTGCATGCTCAGCCACGTGATCACTGACGGCACAGTCACGTGATCAGCGCCTCTCAGTCACGTGATCACCGTATGATAAACACGTGATCAGTGAACGACCAGCCACGTGATCACTGCATGCGCAGTCAGGTGGTCAGTTCCTGATCAGCCACCTGATCAGTGCGTGCACAGTCCCCTGATCAGCGCCTGTCAGTCACTGATCACTGCCTGATAAACACGTGATCAGTGCCCGAACAGCCACGTCATCAGTGCATGCGCAGTCACGTGATCAGTGCATGATAGCCACGTGATCAGTGCGTGCACAGTCCCATGATCAGCGCCTGTCAGTCACTGATCATTGCCTGATAAACACGTGATCAGTGCATGATGAGCCATGTGATCAGTGCCTGATCAGCCACGTCATCAGTGCATGCGCAGTCACGTCATCAGTGCATGATAGCCACGTGATCAGTGCATGCTCAGTCACGTGATCTGTACTTGATCAGCCACGTGATCAGTGCCTGCAGAGTCACGTGATCAGGGCCTGCTGAGCTGCGTGATTCCTGCCGGCTCATCTGCATGACAATTGCCATCTGAGCTGCGTGATTCCTGTCGGCTCATCTGCTTGACAATTGCCAGCTGAGCTGCGTGATTCCTGCCTGGTCACGTGCTTGATTATTGCCAGTTGAGCAGCATGATTCGTCACTGCTGAGCTCCATGCTTATTGCCTGCTGATTGCGTGGTTCGTGTCTGCTCAGCTCTTTGAGTATCGCCTCCTGAGGTCCCTGTTCGGTCGCCACCTGCCGGGGACCAGCCCCAACTGATCCAGGGTATTCGAAGGAGAGATGGCCTAGGCGACTATTTATATGCTAATCAGAGATGTCAAGAATAATAGTATGAGGAGAGCTCAGTAGGAAAATTCGGTGGAGAAAAGAGACTGAGTAGCTTGGTTTACGCGGAAGACCAATCAAACTTCAAGACAAGAAGTTTGCACCACTTACGTAGGCCGCAGGCGCCCTCTCGAATAGCGAAAGGTGCCTCACCCTAGACACCTTCTCGAGTGGGTCTTAGCAGCCCAGGCATAATTAGTGAGCGTGGTGGGTTCCGCGCTCCAGATGGAGACTCAGCTGGAAGTTAAAGGGAAGAATGACAAGGAACTTTATGAATTGGAGCTGTAAGTTAACTCTTTGACAGAGAGAGCGAGATGGTGGTGGGGGACAGCCCCCAGTGAAATCAGAGGTGAGAGCACAAAGCAATACAGTAGGCAGACTCTGGTTTTTTTGGGGGGAGATGCTCGAGAATATCCGGGTGGACTCCTGAGGCTCGATCCCGCATTTGCGTATGCCGAGCCTCCTTCCTCATGACCTTTGTCCAGAGTGGAATGCCTCCCCGGCTCCCGGCACATGATCAGTGCATGCTCAGTCACGATATCAGTGCATGCTCAGCCACGTGATCACTGACGGCACAGTCACGTGATCAGCGCCTCTCAGTCACGTGATCACCGTATGATAAACACGTGATCAGTGAACGACCAGCCACGTGATCACTGCATGCGCAGTCAGGTGGTCAGTTCCTGATCAGCCACCTGATCAGTGCGTGCACAGTCCCCTGATCAGCGCCTGTCAGTCACTGATCACTGCCTGATAAACACGTGATCAGTGCCCGAACAGCCACGTCATCAGTGCATGCGCAGTCACGTGATCAGTGCATGATAGCCACGTGATCAGTGCGTGCACAGTCCCATGATCAGCGCCTGTCAGTCACTGATCATTGCCTGATAAACACGTGATCAGTGCATGATGAGCCATGTGATCAGTGCCTGATCAGCCACGTCATCAGTGCATGCGCAGTCACGTCATCAGTGCATGATAGCCACGTGATCAGTGCATGCTCAGTCACGTGATCTGTACTTGATCAGCCAGGTGATCAGTGCCTGCAGAGTCACGTGATCAGGGCCTGCTGAGCTGCGTGATTCCTGCCGGCTCATCTGCATGACAATTGCCATCTGAGCTGCGTGATTCCTGTCGGCTCATCTGCTTGACAATTGCCAGCTGAGCTGCGTGATTCCTGCCTGGTCACGTGCTTGATTATTGCCAGTTGAGCAGCATGATTCGTCACTGCTGAGCTCCATGCTTATTGCCTGCTGATTGCGTGGTTCGTGTCTGCTCAGCTCTTTGAGTATCGCCTCCTGAGGTCCCTGTTCGGTCGCCACCTGCCGGGGACCAGCCCCAACTGATCCAGGGTATTCGAAGGAGAGATGGCCTAGGCGACTATTTATATGCTAATCAGAGATGTCAAGAATAATAGTATGAGGAGAGCTCAGTAGGAAAATTCGGTGGAGAAAAGAGACTGAGTAGCTTGGTTTACGCGGAAGACCAATCAAACTTCAAGACAAGAAGTTTGCACCACTTACGTAGGCCGCAGGCGCCCTCTCGAATAGCGAAAGGTGCCTCACCCTAGACACCTTCTCGAGTGGGTCTTAGCAGCCCAGGCATAATTAGTGAGCGTGGTGGGTTCCGCGCTCCAGATGGAGACTCAGCTGGAAGTTAAAGGGAAGAATGACAAGGAACTTTATGAATTGGAGCTGTAAGTTAACTCTTTGACAGAGAGAGCGAGATGGTGGTGGGGGACAGCCCCCAGTGAAATCAGAGGTGAGAGCACAAAGCAATACAGTAGGCAGACTCTGGTTTTTTTGGGGGGGAGATGCTCGAGAATATCCGGGTGGACTCCTGAGGCTCGATCCCGCATTTGCGTATGCCGAGCCTCCTTCCTCATGACCTTTGTCCAGAGTGGAATGCCTCCCCGGCTCCCGGCACATGATCAGTGCATGCTCAGTCACGATATCAGTGCCTGCTCAGCCACGTGATCACTGACGGCACAGTCACGTGATCAGCGCCTCTCAGTCACGTGATCACCGTATGATAAACACGTGATCAGTGAACGACCAGCCACGTGATCACTGCATGCGCAGTCAGGTGGTCAGTTCCTGATCAGCCACCTGATCAGTGCGTGCACAGTCCCCTGATCAGCGCCTGTCAGTCACTGATCACTGCCTGATAAACACGTGATCAGTGCCCGAACAGCCACGTCATCAGTGCATGCGCAGTCACGTGATCAGTGCATGATAGCCACGTGATCAGTGCGTGCACAGTCCCATGATCAGCGCCTGTCAGTCACTGATCATTGCCTGATAAACACGTGATCAGTGCATGATGAGCCATGTGATCAGTGCCTGATCAGCCACGTCATCAGTGCATGCGCAGTCACGTCATCAGTGCATGATAGCCACGTGATCAGTGCATGCTCAGTCACGTGATCTGTACTTGATCAGCCAGGTGATCAGTGCCTGCAGAGTCACGTGATCAGGGCCTGCTGAGCTGCGTGATTCCTGCCGGCTCATCTGCATGACAATTGCCATCTGAGCTGCGTGATTCCTGTCGGCTCATCTGCTTGACAATTGCCAGCTGAGCTGCGTGATTCCTGCCTGGTCACGTGCTTGATTATTGCCAGTTGAGCAGCATGATTCGTCACTGCTGAGCTCCATGCTTATTGCCTGCTGATTGCGTGGTTCGTGTCTGCTCAGCTCTTTGAGTATCGCCTCCTGAGGTCCCTGTTCGGTCGCCACCTGCCGGGGACCAGCCCCAACTGATCCAGGGTATTCGAAGGAGAGATGGCCTAGGCGACTATTTATATGCTAATCAGAGATGTCAAGAATAATAGTATGAGGAGAGCTCAGTAGGAAAATTCGGTGGAGAAAAGAGACTGAGTAGCTTGGTTTACGCGGAAGACCAATCAAACTTCAAGACAAGAAGTTTGCACCACTTACGTAGGCCGCAGGCGCCCTCTCGAATAGCGAAAGGTGCCTCACCCTAGACACCTTCTCGAGTGGGTCTTAGCAGCCCAGGCATAATTAGTGAGCGTGGTGGGTTCCGCGCTCCAGATGGAGACTCAGCTGGAAGTTAAAGGGAAGAATGACAAGGAACTTTATGAATTGGAGCTGTAAGTTAACTCTTTGACAGAGAGAGCGAGATGGTGGTGGGGGACAGCCCCCAGTGAAATCAGAGGTGAGAGCACAAAGCAATACAGTAGGCAGACTCTGGTTTTTTGGGGGGAGATGCTCGAGAATATCCGGGTGGACTCCTGAGGCTCGATCCCGCATTTGCGTATGCCGAGCCTCCTTCCTCATGACCTTTGTCCAGAGTGGAATGCCTCCCCGGCTCCCGGCACATGATCAGTGCATGCTCAGTCACGATATCAGTGCCTGCTCAGCCACGTGATCACTGACGGCACAGTCACGTGATCAGCGCCTCTCAGTCACGTGATCACCGTATGATAAACACGTGATCAGTGAACGACCAGCCACGTGATCACTGCATGCGCAGTCAGGTGGTCAGTTCCTGATCAGCCACCTGATCAGTGCGTGCACAGTCCCCTGATCAGCGCCTGTCAGTCACTGATCACTGCCTGATAAACACGTGATCAGTGCCCGAACAGCCACGTCATCAGTGCATGCGCAGTCACGTGATCAGTGCATGATAGCCACGTGATCAGTGCGTGCACAGTCCCATGATCAGCGCCTGTCAGTCACTGATCATTGCCTGATAAACACGTGATCAGTGCATGATGAGCCATGTGATCAGTGCCCGATCAGCCACGTCATCAGTGCATGCGCAGTCACGTCATCAGTGCATGATAGCCACGTGATCAGTGCATGCTCAGTCACGTGATCTGTACTTGATCAGCCACGTGATCAGTGCCTGCAGAGTCACGTGATCAGGGCCTGCTGAGCTGCGTGATTCCTGCCGGCTCATCTGCATGACAATTGCCATCTGAGCTGCGTGATTCCTGTCGGCTCATCTGCTTGACAATTGCCAGCTGAGCTGCGTGATTCCTGCCTGGTCACGTGCTTGATTATTGCCAGTTGAGCAGCATGATTCGTCACTGCTGAGCTCCATGCTTATTGCCTGCTGATTGCGTGGTTCGTGTCTGCTCAGCTCTTTGAGTATCGCCTCCTGAGGTCCCTGTTCGGTCGCCACCTGCCGGGGACCAGCCCCAACTGATCCAGGGTATTCGAAGGAGAGATGGCCTAGGCGACTATTTATATGCTAATCAGAGATGTCAAGAATAATAGTATGAGGAGAGCTCAGTAGGAAAATTCGGTGGAGAAAAGAGACTGAGTAGCTTGGTTTACGCGGAAGACCAATCAAACTTCAAGACAAGAAGTTTGCACCACTTACGTAGGCCGCAGGCGCCCTCTCGAATAGCGAAAGGTGCCTCACCCTAGACACCTTCTCGAGTGGGTCTTAGCAGCCCAGGCATAATTAGTGAGCGTGGTGGGTTCCGCGCTCCAGATGGAGACTCAGCTGGAAGTTAAAGGGAAGAATGACAAGGAACTTTATGAATTGGAGCTGTAAGTTAACTCTTTGACAGAGAGAGCGAGATGGTGGTGGGGGACAGCCCCCAGTGAAATCAGAGGTGAGAGCACAAAGCAATACAGTAGGCAGACTCTGGGTTTTTTGGGGGAGATGCTCGAGAATATCCGGGTGGACTCCTGAGGCTCGATCCCGCATTTGCGTATGCCGAGCCTCCTTCCTCATGACCTTTGTCCAGAGTGGAATGCCTCCCCGGCTCCCGGCACATGATCAGTGCATGCTCAGTCACGATATCAGGTGCCTCGCGTGACCACAGTGATCACTGCATGCGCAGTCAGGTGGTCAGTTCCTGATCAGCCACCTGATCAGTGCGTGCACAGTCCCCTGATCAGCGCCTGTCAGTCACTGATCACTGCCTGATAAACACGTGATCAGTGCCCGAACAGCCACGTCATCAGTGCATGCGCAGTCACGTGATCAGTGCATGATAGCCACGTGATCAGTGCGTGCACAGTCCCATGATCAGCGCCTGTCAGTCACTGATCATTGCCTGATAAACACGTGATCAGTGCATGATGAGCCATGTGATCAGTGCCTGATCAGCCACGTCATCAGTGCATGCGCAGTCACGTCATCAGTGCATGATAGCCACGTGATCAGTGCATGCTCAGTCACGTGATCTGGACTTGATCAGCCACGTGATCAGTGCCTGCAGAGTCACGTGATCAGGGCCTGCTGAGCTGCGTGATTCCTGCCGGCTCATCTGCATGACAATTGCCATCTGAGCTGCGTGATTCCTGTCGGCTCATCTGCTTGACAATTGCCAGCTGAGCTGCGTGATTCCTGCCTGGTCACGTGCTTGATTATTGCCAGTTGAGCAGCATGATTCGTCACTGCTGAGCTCCATGCTTATTGCCTGCTGATTGCGTGGTTCGTGTCTGCTCAGCTCTTTGAGTATCGCCTCCTGAGGTCCCTGTTCGGTCGCCACCTGCCGGGGACCAGCCCCAACTGATCCAGGGTATTCGAAGGAGAGATGGCCTAGGCGACTATTTATATGCTAATCAGAGATGTCAAGAATAATAGTATGAGGAGAGCTCAGTAGGAAAATTCGGTGGAGAAAAGAGACTGAGTAGCTTGGTTTACGCGGAAGACCAATCAAACTTCAAGACAAGAAGTTTGCACCACTTACGTAGGCCGCAGGCGCCCTCTCGAATAGCGAAAGGTGCCTCACCCTAGACACCTTCTCGAGTGGGTCTTAGCAGCCCAGGCATAATTAGTAAGCGTGGTGGGTTCCGCGCTCCAGATGGAGACTCAGCTGGAAGTTAAAGGGAAGAATGACAAGGAACTTTATGAATTGGAGCTGTAAGTTAACTCTTTGACAGAGAGAGCGAGATGGTGGTGGGGGACAGCCCCCAGTGAAATCAGAGGTGAGAGCACAAAGCAATACAGTAGGCAGACTCTGGTTTTTGGGGGAGATGCTCGAGAATATCCGGGTGGACTCCTGAGGCTCGATCCCGCATTTGCGTATGCCGAGCCTCCTTCCTCATGACCTTTGTCCAGAGTGGAATGCCTCCCCGGCTCCCGGCACATGATCAGTGCATGCTCAGTCACGATATCAGTGCCTGCTCAGCCACGTGATCACTGACGGCACAGTCACGTGATCAGCGCCTCTCAGTCACGTGATCACCGTATGATAAACACGTGATCAGTGAACGACCAGCCACGTGATCACTGCATGCGCAGTCAGGTGGTCAGTTCCTGATCAGCCACCTGATCAGTGCGTGCACAGTCCCCTGATCAGCGCCTGTCAGTCACTGATCACTGCCTGATAAACACGTGATCAGTGCCCGAACAGCCACGTCATCAGTGCATGCGCAGTCACGTGATCAGTGCATGATAGCCACGTGATCAGTGCGTGCACAGTCCCATGATCAGCGCCTGTCAGTCACTGATCATTGCCTGATAAACACGTGATCAGTGCATGATGAGCCATGTGATCAGTGCCCGATCAGCCACGTCATCAGTGCATGCGCAGTCACGTCATCAGTGCATGATAGCCACGTGATCAGTGCATGCTCAGTCACGTGATCTGGTACTTGATCAGCCACGTGATCAGTGCCTGCAGAGTCACGTGATCAGGGCCTGCTGAGCTGCGTGATTCCTGCCGGCTCATCTGCATGACAATTGCCAGCTGAGCTGCGTGATTCCTGCCTGGTCACGTGCTTGATTATTGCCAGTTGAGCAGCATGATTCGTCACTGCTGAGCTCCATGCTTATTGCCTGCTGATTGCGTGGTTCGTGTCTGCTCAGCTCTTTGAGTATCGCCTCCTGAGGTCCCTGTTCGGTCGCCACCTGCCGGGGACCAGCCCCAACTGATCCAGGGTATTCGAAGGAGAGATGGCCTAGGCGACTATTTATATGCTAATCAGAGATGTCAAGAATAATAGTATGAGGAGAGCTCAGTAGGAAAATTCGGTGGAGAAAAGAGACTGAGTAGCTTGGTTTACGCGGAAGACCAATCAAACTTCAAGACAAGAAGTTTGCACCACTTACGTAGGCCGCAGGCGCCCTCTCGAATAGCGAAAGGTGCCTCACCCTAGACACCTTCTCGAGTGGGTCTTAGCAGCCCAGGCATAATTAGTAAGCGTGGTGGGTTCCGCGCTCCAGATGGAGACTCAGCTGGAAGTTAAAGGGAAGAATGACAAGGAACTTTATGAATTGGAGCTGTAAGTTAACTCTTTGACAGAGAGAGCGAGATGGTGGTGGGGGACAGCCCCCAGTGAAATCAGAGGTGAGAGCACAAAGCAATACAGTAGGCAGACTCTGGTTTTTTGGGGAGATGCTCGAGAATATCCGGGTGGACTCCTGAGGCTCGATCCCGCATTTGCGTATGCCGAGCCTCCTTCCTCATGACCTTTGTCCAGAGTGGAATGCCTCCCCGGCTCCCGGCACATGATCAGTGCATGCTCAGTCACGATATCAGTGCCTGCTCAGCCACGTGATCACTGACGGCACAGTCACGTGATCAGCGCCTCTCAGTCACGTGATCACCGTATGATAAACACGTGATCAGTGAACGACCAGCCACGTGATCACTGCATGCGCAGTCAGGTGGTCAGTTCCTGATCAGCCACCTGATCAGTGCGTGCACAGTCCCCTGATCAGCGCCTGTCAGTCACTGATCACTGCCTGATAAACACGTGATCAGTGCCCGAACAGCCACGTCATCAGTGCATGCGCAGTCACGTGATCAGTGCATGATAGCCACGTGATCAGTGCGTGCACAGTCCCATGATCAGCGCCTGTCAGTCACTGATCATTGCCTGATAAACACGTGATCAGTGCATGATGAGCCATGTGATCAGTGCCCGATCAGCCACGTCATCAGTGCATGCGCAGTCACGTCATCAGTGCATGATAGCCACGTGATCAGTGCATGCTCAGTCACGTGATCTGGACTTGATCAGCCACGTGATCAGTGCCTGCAGAGTCACGTGATCAGGGCCTGCTGAGCTGCGTGATTCCTGCCGGCTCATCTGCATGACAATTGCCATCTGAGCTGCGTGATTCCTGTCGGCTCATCTGCTTGACAATTGCCAGCTGAGCTGCGTGATTCCGGCTCATCTTGACAATTGCCAGCTGAGCTGCGTGATTCCTGCCTGGTCACGTGCTTGATTATTGCCAGTTGAGCAGCATGATTCGTCACTGCTGAGCTCCATGCTTATTGCCTGCTGATTGCGTGGTTCGTGTCTGCTCAGCTCTTTGAGTATCGCCTCCTGAGGTCCCTGTTCGGTCGCCACCTGCCGGGGACCAGCCCCAACTGATCCAGGGTATTCGAAGGAGAGATGGCCTAGGCGACTATTTATATGCTAATCAGAGATGTCAAGAATAATAGTATGAGGAGAGCTCAGTAGGAAAATTCGGTGGAGAAAAGAGACTGAGTAGCTTGGTTTACGCGGAAGACCAATCAAACTTCAAGACAAGAAGTTTGCACCACTTACGTAGGCCGCAGGCGCCCTCTCGAATAGCGAAAGGTGCCTCACCCTAGACACCTTCTCGAGTGGGTCTTAGCAGCCCAGGCATAATTAGTAAGCGTGGTGGGTTCCGCGCTCCAGATGGAGACTCAGCTGGAAGTTAAAGGGAAGAATGACAAGGAACTTTATGAATTGGAGCTGTAAGTTAACTCTTTGACAGAGAGAGCGAGATGGTGGTGGGGGACAGCCCCCAGTGAAATCAGAGGTGAGAGCACAAAGCAATACAGTAGGCAGACTCTGGTTTTTGGGGGAGATGCTCGAGAATATCCGGGTGGACTCCTGAGGCTCGATCCCGCATTTGCGTATGCCGAGCCTCCTTCCTCATGACCTTTGTCCAGAGTGGAATGCCTCCCCGGCTCCCGGCACATGATCAGTGCATGCTCAGTCACGATATCAGTGCCTGCTCAGCCACGTGATCACTGACGGCACAGTCACGTGATCAGCGCCTCTCAGTCACGTGATCACCGTATGATAAACACGTGATCAGTGAACGACCAGCCACGTGATCACTGCATGCGCGGTCAGGTGGTCAGTTCCTGATCAGCCACCTGATCAGTGCGTGCACAGTCCCCTGATCAGCGCCTGTCAGTCACTGATCACTGCCTGATAAACACGTGATCAGTGCCCGAACAGCCACGTCATCAGTGCATGCGCAGTCACGTGATCAGTGCATGATAGCCACGTGATCAGTGCGTGCACAGTCCCATGATCAGCGCCTGTCAGTCACTGATCATTGCCTGATAAACACGTGATCAGTGCATGATGAGCCATGTGATCAGTGCCCGATCAGCCACGTCATCAGTGCATGCGCAGTCACGTCATCAGTGCATGATAGCCACGTGATCAGTGCATGCTCAGTCACGTGATCTGTACTTGATCAGCCACGTGATCAGTGCCTGCAGAGTCACGTGATCAGGGCCTGCTGAGCTGCGTGATTCCTGCCGGCTCATCTGCATGACAATTGCCATCTGAGCTGCGTGATTCCTGTCGGCTCATCTGCTTGACAATTGCCAGCTGAGCTGCGTGATTCCTGCCTGGTCACGTGCTTGATTATTGCCAGTTGAGCAGCATGATTCGTCACTGCTGAGCTCCATGCTTATTGCCTGCTGATTGCGTGGTTCGTGTCTGCTCAGCTCTTTGAGTATCGCCTCCTGAGGTCCCTGTTCGGTCGCCACCTGCCGGGGACCAGCCCCAACTGATCCAGGGTATTCGAAGGAGAGATGGCCTAGGCGACTATTTATATGCTAATCAGAGATGTCAAGAATAATAGTATGAGGAGAGCTCAGTAGGAAAATTCGGTGGAGAAAAGAGACTGAGTAGCTTGGTTTACGCGGAAGACCAATCAAACTTCAAGACAAGAAGTTTGCACCACTTACGTAGGCCGCAGGCGCCCTCTCGAATAGCGAAAGGTGCCTCACCCTAGACACCTTCTCGAGTGGGTCTTAGCAGCCCAGGCATAATTAGTAAGCGTGGTGGGTTCCGCGCTCCAGATGGAGACTCAGCTGGAAGTTAAAGGGAAGAATGACAAGGAACTTTATGAATTGGAGCTGTAAGTTAACTCTTTGACAGAGAGAGCGAGATGGTGGTGGGGGACAGCCCCCAGTGAAATCAGAGGTGAGAGCACAAAGCAATACAGTAGGCAGACTCTGGTTTTTGGGGAGATGCTCGAGAATATCCGGGTGGACTCCTGAGGCTCGATCCCGCATTTGCGTATGCCGAGCCTCCTTCCTCATGACCTTTGTCCAGAGTGGAATGCCTCCCCGGCTCCCGGCACATGATCAGTGCATGCTCAGTCACGATATCAGTGCCTGCTCAGCCACGTGATCACTGACGGCACAGTCACGTGATCAGCGCCTCTCAGTCACGTGATCACCGTATGATAAACACGTGATCAGTGAACGACCAGCCACGTGATCACTGCATGCGCAGTCAGGTGGTCAGTTCCTGATCAGCCACCTGATCAGTGCGTGCACAGTCCCCTGATCAGCGCCTGTCAGTCACTGATCACTGCCTGATAAACACGTGATCAGTGCCCGAACAGCCACGTCATCAGTGCATGCGCAGTCACGTGATCAGTGCATGATAGCCACGTGATCAGTGCGTGCACAGTCCCATGATCAGCGCCTGTCAGTCACTGATCATTGCCTGATAAACACGTGATCAGTGCATGATGAGCCATGTGATCAGTGCCCGATCAGCCACGTCATCAGTGCATGCGCAGTCACGTCATCAGTGCATGATAGCCACGTGATCAGTGCATGCTCAGTCACGTGATCTGTACTTGATCAGCCACGTGATCAGTGCCTGCAGAGTCACGTGATCAGGGCCTGCTGAGCTGCGTGATTCCTGCCGGCTCATCTGCATGACAATTGCCAGCTGAGCTGCGTGATTCCTGTCGGCTCATCTGCTTGACAATTGCCAGCTGAGCTGCGTGATTCCTGCCTGGTCACGTGCTTGATTATTGCCAGTTGAGCAGCATGATTCGTCACTGCTGAGCTCCATGCTTATTGCCTGCTGATTGCGTGGTTCGTGTCTGCTCAGCTCTTTGAGTATCGCCTCCTGAGGTCCCTGTTCGGTCGCCACCTGCCGGGGACCAGCCCCAACTGATCCAGGGTATTCGAAGGAGAGATGGCCTAGGCGACTATTTATATGCTAATCAGAGATGTCAAGAATAATAGTATGAGGAGAGCTCAGTAGGAAAATTCGGTGGAGAAAAGAGACTGAGTAGCTTGGTTTACGCGGAAGACCAATCAAACTTCAAGACAAGAAGTTTGCACCACTTACGTAGGCCGCAGGCGCCCTCTCGAATAGCGAAAGGTGCCTCACCCTAGACACCTTCTCGAGTGGGTCTTAGCAGCCCAGGCATAATTAGTAGAGCGTGGTGGGTTCCGCGCTCCAGATGGAGACTCAGCTGGAAGTTAAAGGGAAGAATGACAAGGAACTTTATGAATTGGAGCTGTAAGTTAACTCTTTGACAGAGAGAGCGAGATGGTGGTGGGGGACAGCCCCCAGTGAAATCAGAGGTGAGAGCACAAAGCAATACAGTAGGCAGACTCCGGTTTTGGGGGAGATGCTCGAGAATATCCGGGTGGACTCCTGAGGCTCGATCCCGCATTTGCGTATGCCGAGCCTCCTTCCTCATGACCTTTGTCCAGAGTGGAATGCCTCCCCGGCTCCCGGCACATGATCAGTGCATGCTCAGTCACGATATCAGTGCCTGCTCAGCCACGTGATCACTGACGGCACAGTCACGTGATCAGCGCCTCTCAGTCACGTGATCACCGTATGATAAACACGTGATCAGTGAACGACCAGCCACGTGATCACTGCATGCGCGCAGTCAGGTGGTCAGTTCCTGATCAGCCACCTGATCAGTGCGTGCACAGTCCCCTGATCAGCGCCTGTCAGTCACTGATCACTGCCTGATAAACCACGTGATCAGTGCCCGAACAGCCACGTCATCAGTGCATGCGCAGTCACGTGATCAGTGCATGATAGCCACGTGATCAGTGCGTGCACAGTCCCATGATCAGCGCCTGTCAGTCACTGATCATTGCCTGATAAACACGTGATCAGTGCATGATGAGCCATGTGATCAGTGCCCTGATCAGCCACGTCATCAGTGCATGCGCAGTCACGTCATCAGTGCATGATAGCCACGTGATCAGTGCATGCTCAGTCACGTGATCTGGTACTTGATCAGCCACGTGATCAGTGCCTGCAGAGTCACGTGATCAGGGCCTGCTGAGCTGCGTGATTCCTGCCGGCTCATCTGCATGACAATTGCCAGCTGAGCTGCGTGATTCCTGTCGGCTCATCTGCTTGACAATTGCCAGCTGAGCTGCGTGATTCCTGCCTGGTCACGCGCTTGATTATTGCCAGTTGAGCAGCATGATTCGTCACTGCTGAGCTCCATGCTTATTGCCTGCTGATTGCGTGGTTCGTGTCTGCTCAGCTCTTTGAGTGCGCCTCCTGAGGTCCCTGTTCGGTCGCCACCTGCCGGGGACCAGCCCCAACTGATCCAGGGTATTCGAAGGAGAGATGGCCTAGGCGACTATTTATATGCTAATCAGAGATGTCAAGAATAATAGTATGAGGAGAGCTCAGTAGGAAAATTCGGTGGAGAAAAGAGACTGAGTAGCTTGGTTTACGCGGAAGACCAATCAAACTTCAAGACAAGAAGTTTGCACCACTTACGTAGGCCGCAGGCGCCCTCTCGAATAGCGAAAGGTGCCTCACCCTAGACACCTTCTCGAGTGGGTCTTAGCAGCCCAGGCATAATTAGTAAGCGTGGTGGGTTCCGCGCTCCAGATGGAGACTCAGCTGGAAGTTAAAGGGAAGAATGACAAGGAACTTTATGAATTGGAGCTGTAAGTTAACTCTTTGACAGAGAGGCGAGATGGTGGTGGGGGACAGCCCCCAGTGAAATCAGAGGTGAGAGCACAAAGCAATACAGTAGGCAGACTCTGGTTTTTGGGGAGATGCTCGAGAATATCCGGGTGGACTCCTGAGGCTCGATCCCGCATTTGCGTATGCCGAGCCTCCTTCCTCATGACCTTTGTCCAGAGTGGAATGCCTCCCCGGCTCCCGGCACATGATCAGTGCATGCTCAGTCACGATATCAGTGCCTGCTCAGCCACGTGATCACTGACGGCACAGTCACGTGATCAGCGCCTCTCAGTCACGTGATCACCGTATGATAAACACGTGATCAGTGAACGACCAGCCACGTGATCACTGCATGCGCGGTCAGGTGGTCAGTTCCTGATCAGCCACCTGATCAGTGCGTGCACAGTCCCCTGATCAGCGCCTGTCAGTCACTGATCACTGCCTGATAAACACGTGATCAGTGCCCGAACAGCCACGTCATCAGTGCATGCGCAGTCACGTGATCAGTGCATGATAGCCACGTGATCAGTGCATGATCAGTCACGTGATC